>NC_081261.1:838237-1125737 GCF_030490865.1 Poecile atricapillus
ACTTTGGCTGTGTTTTCTCTGGATCCACTGCCTTGCCAAGGCATGGAAATTCCAGAATGTTTCACCACGATGCAGTTGAAGGGAAAACTTTTTCTGCTTGCTCAGGCACAAGGATACAGGTACAGGGTGTTTCTTCAAGGAATGTTCTGGACTGAAATATTGAGTGAGTACAGGCTCCCAGAGCCTTCCAGTGCTCAGGCTCTGGATTGTTTTTGAATCTGTGGAATTTTTCTGCCCAGTCCAGCAGCGAATGGAGCAGCACAAGCAGATGGTTCTGTCTGTGAATCAGGGCTGTTGCAAGGCAAAACCTTGCTCCATGCAGAGAGGAGATGAGCTAACTTCAAACGGGAGTTAATAGCGACGATACGTGGAAAGAATTTATTAATTGGTATTTAATGGTGCATTAGTATTTATTTAAAATTTTGCATAGGGATTGTAACCATAAACTGAAGCTTTAAATAACTGTGCTGTAAAGAGAAGTGGAAGAAAAGCAGCAGCAGAGAGATTAAAAAATTAATGCAATTTTGCGGTGCAAAAGGAAATTAGTTCACCTGAGAAAGTCTCCTAAATAAAATATTTTCTGTTATTTTTCATGCACCTTATCTCCATCCAGGGCATGTAGTCACTCTGATAATGAAAGCTGCTGCCATTTATCCATGAGAACCACAGGGAGCTGCTCTTCTATTCCTGCTCTTCCTGAGACAGCAGAGCTGGGGAGAAAGCCCAGGTCCTGTTTCACTTTGTGCACACTCATCTTGGTTTCCTCCTTGATTTCCCAGCTCATTTCACTCAGCTTGTTTAAGCATTAAACAATTATGAAGGTCTTGGAAAGCCCTCAAGTTCTTTTCGCCCAGTTCCTTCTTTCTCTGTGGTTTACAGGACCCCCCTGCAGGGCCACCCACTCTGGGGCAGCTCTGGAACATCCCCAGTTTCCAGTGAGGGAACACCAGGAGCTGTTTATCAGAGCCTGGGAGCACACTCATCAAACCAAGCCTTAGCATGAAATGCAAAATCTTCATCAATGTTCAAAGGACTGAAACAATTTTTTCCAACTTCTCTCATAAAATCGTGAGGCTGCAGCCCCAAAGGCAGTTTGTGGATGGTGCCCATGCAGGATTCAGTGAGAATGAGATGCAGATGAACCTCGTGCTCACCACAGCTCCGAGAGCCGGGCAAGGGGAGGTGACAAACGGGGCCAGAGCCGTGGGTGGCACTGTCCCCTCCCCACCAAACACGTCCCACGGGTGGGGGATGCCCCTCTGCACCCCCTGCACCCCCAGGGATGCTGCAGGGAGGGGTTTGCGTGGCTTAAATGAAACTGCACCACGTGGGGCTGCACAGAGCAGCGCATTAGATCATCCCTCCTTCTGCAAAATTGATGCTGTGCCCATTTATCACCTCCTACATTCACACTCAGCTCATTCCATTTGCCTTTTCTTATTCTTCAGATGTGCATTTTGCACCATTCAAGAGATGCAGCACTGGGGAAAATGAATAAACATTCCAGTAAATCCCAAGAGTTTAACTGACAGCCCTGAACCCAGGGGATCAAAGAGGAGAAGGAAAACGGGGGTCAAACCCTCTGGCTGTGCAAATTGACATCTCTGGAATTGGAGATGCTCCATTTGCCTCTTGCCTAAGAAGTGCAGGGCTTTCTCTGCAGAAACCAATGGAGTTTGGTCAAAGTAAAAATGGAAACAGCCTGTCTGAGTTATAAATGGCACTTGCTGCCAGTAGGATAAAAATCATGAGGAATGAAGCTGCTGCTGCGAGGAGCCAGGAGAAAGGAGCCTGTGGGGTGGAGAATGGGAACAGCGACGGCTCTGCCATAACACAGATTCCACCTATGGGATGTTTATGGAATAAAAATCCATTTCTTGTCATTTGCTAAGATCCCAGCAGGTTTTTCTGGAGAAGGCCATTGGCACACCTGTCTGGAAGCTCCTGGCACTCCAGGTGCAGAGCTCCTCCCCAAGGGGCTGCTGTGCCAGCCCTGTTCCAGCACCTGGAGCACTCCCTGCTGCCACCCAGGGAATGGGCTCAGTGACCCATGGAAATGGTGCTGAGGGGGGGAGGGGGGGGGGGGGGGGGGGGCTGGCAGAGCTCACTCTGAGCTGCCAGGCTCCTCTCCTCTCCTGCTCCTCTCCTCTCCTCTCCTCTCCTCTCCTCTCCTCTCCTCTCCTCTCCTCTCCTCTCCTCTCCTCTCCTCTCCTCTCCTCTCCTCTCCTCTCCTCTCCTCTCCTCTCCTCTCCTCTCCTCTCCTCTCCTCTCCTCTCCTCTCCTCTCCTCTCCTCTCCTCTCCTCTCCTCTCCTCTCCTCTCCTCTCCTCTCCTCTCCTCTCCTCTCCTCTCCTCTCCTCTCCTCTCCTCTCCTCTCCTCTCCTCTCCTCTCCTCTCCTCTCCTCTCCTCTCCTCTCCTCTCCTCTCCTCTCCTCTCCTCTCCTCTCCTCTCCTCTCCTCTCCTCTCCTCTCCTCTCCTCTCCTCTCCTCTCCTCTCCTCTCCTCTCCTCTCCTCTCCTCTCCTCTCCTCTCCTCTCCTCTCCTCTCCTCTCCTCTCCTCTCCTCTCCTCTCCTCTCCTCTCCTCTCCTCTCCTCTCCTCTCCTCTCCTCTCCTCTCCTCTCCTCTCCTCTCCTCTCCTCTCCTCTCCTCTCCTCTCCATTTTCATTTTCTCTGAGCTGCCAGGCAGCTGAGAAGAGCTCTCGTGCTGTGTGGGGAACTGGGATGGAAGAACTTTGTTTGAACTGTTCAGGGTGTGACATGGGGCGGGCTGGAAACCCCAGAGAGAGAGGGGATATATATAAATATTTATACATAAATATAGAAATTTGTCTTTGCAAATAAGGACAGGGCAGGGGGCAGGGCAGGGGAGCTCCCTGGGGTGCTCTTGAGCAGAGCAGGCTGGGCTGGGGGTTATTCCTGGCTCTACAGCTCAGGGGAAAGCTTGGTGCCCTCTCCTGAGGACTGGCACCATGGCCCAGGAAACGTCCCACAGGGTCCAGGGCAGCAGGACCAAGCTGCTCCTTCCTCCTCCTCCTCCTCCTGCCACTGTCTGGGCTCTGCAAGGGAAATAATCAGCTCTCTGGAAGTACCTAAGGGCTGTCCTAATTGCTCTTAGAGAAGGGAGAGCTGCCTTTCCAGGCTCCTTGTGCCTGGTCAAAGAAGAAATCTGCACAAGCTGGCACGGGAGGGTTTTTAGGGAAGAAATGCATTTAGAAAAGACAAGTTCTGACTTTGATAGAGCTTCAGGTTAACAAAAAAAATAGCTGTTTCCTTTTTTTTTAAAGGAAAGCCTGTTTAATTTGTGCTTCAATTATCTCCCCTCCTGTGAACATGCACAATTAGGAGCTTAAAGTCCATTCCCTACCACACTGCTTAATTATGGATGGAAGGTGTTAAGCTAATTAAAGAATTATTGCAGTTACCTGCCAGATCTGCCCCAGCAGCTGAACTCCTGTTCCTTCAGCACAGAGTGGGATGGGAATGTGAATTCTGTGAATTCTGTGCATTCTGTAAATTCTGTATTTATAATTTTGCCATCAGTAATTATGGTGTCTCTCAAAGTGTCTGAATATCAGGAAAGGAATAGGGTTTTATTTTATCTGAGTTAAACAGTGCAGGTCACGTTCCTGTTCTGGCATTGAGGCAGTTGAGATCTTGCTCTGACAAGTTTTGTGCACCTCACAGGAGTTGTGTTTTTGCTGCTCTCCTTGATATTTTCATTGGGTGCCTCCCAGCCTGATTTCCACAGCCATTCCCAAACTGGGAAGCTTTCCCTGCTCCCCTGGGACCGTGTCTGCCCTCCCAGAGCCAGGGCCAAGCCACAGGAGCAGGGGAATCAGTGGGGGAAAATGGGTCAAGTGTGTGAAAGGCACCTCCACTCTGGTGGAGCCATAAAGCAGTGAACAGGATTTAAAAAAATGTATTTCATGAAAGGATTCCCAGTAATTTTGGCTTTTGCTGTCTGTGGTTCAGAGCTGGAGGGTTATAATGGGGTGCTGTCAGAGATGACTGTGTTGAAGGTTTGCCCATTTTATTATTATTATTTATTTAATATAGTTTATAATATTTATTATTTTATTTTGCTGATCCTTGTGTTGGGAAGGAACTTTCTGAAGGTGTTTTTGATACTTTGGGAAGAGGGGAAAGGAATTTGATATTCCTGCAGAGCAGGCAGGGAGGAGGCTAAAACTCACTTCCAATAACTCTTTAAGCTGCAGCCTCTTGAGCACGTGCCTTGTCTTCATTACTTCCAAATAAATGAAAGCAGTAATGAAAGTAAAAGTGGAATTCCTGTGATTGTTTGAAAGCTGCAGCCTCCAGGGGTCTGGCATGGCACAGTCTGAGGGGCTCTGCAGGGTCCCAGACCAAGAGCTGCAATCCTGAGCCCCCATGCCCCGCAAATAAAGAGTTGTAACCACAGCAGGAAATAAAATTTTGCTGTAATGTATCTAAACACAGGTATGAGGGAGTGGAATGAGGTGATCTTTAAGGTCCTTTCCAAGCCAAACCATTCTGGGATTCCAAGTCATGCCTCAAATGGGGAAGCCTTTAGGGAAGGGGTTAAAGGGATGGTCCTGACCTGGGTGAGATCCCAGCTGTGGCTGGAGCCTGGCTGCGTTTCAGTGGTGGCAACTGGAGTGAATGGAGGGTGTGGAGCCCCTGAGATGTGAGGGAGCCTCTGTTGTAGGAGCAGCTCTTAGCAACAGCCTCTCCAGGAGGGTTTATTTGAAGTTTTCGAGGTGGTTTTGTGTGCCCACATGAGGGGCAGTGATGCTGGTATATTTGCATCCATGTGGGATGGCTCCTGTTTTTAAAAATGCTGACATTTCCACGGCTCCAGAACACTCAGAGTAAATGGAAACTCCATTTCCAGGGCTGGCTGGAATGAATAGCAGGATATGACCAGGCATTTGCCTGCTACAAAAGCACGTTTTTCCCAGCCTGCAATGAAAACCTTTCAAAATGGCCCAGATATGGTTATCAGACTCGGGAACAGAGCAAGAAGTTGCTAAGATAATATCGACCTGAGGGGGCCCACAAAGCTGCTTCTGTTTGGGAAAAAAAACCACCATTTAATCATCCTGTGGCAGTAAAAGTGGCATTTTTCAGTAACAGCTCTGAGCTGTGGTCTCCCTCCTCTGAAGGGAGGCAGAGCCTGCCCAGTGTGAGCCCGCCTGCAGAACCAAACACAGTTGTTGTTCAGAGCTCTGGTTAATGCAGAGCTGTTAATTGTCTGACCATTAAATTACTTGGCTTCTACTTAGTCCCCACTGGGGACTAATTTTAAATTCAATTAGCACAGAATTTAAGGGATATAGTTGAGGGATTCCAGAAAGCTGCAGAGATATGAAATCGTGTTTGATAAGATGCAGCCGGGAAAGGGAAGCTTTTAATCTCCATTTCAAGCTTTTAAACCAGGAGAAACTCCAAAAGTGAAATTAAATTCTCTTTGAATAAATGTGCACAAGTGAGACTCCTTTATGTTAACACACTGTAATTTCTACTTATTTAGTTCTTTCTGTCCAACTATTAATCAGCCAGAATGTGAACCAAGCAAGAAAGCCTTTGGGAATGGAAGTCACAGGGGAGCATTTGTAAGCTCACACATTGCTGGATTCTTTAGGTACCGGCTGAGACTTCAATGTGTCAAACACCCTTCCATTATTCCACTCCATCAAAAGCAAGAGGGGTGAGAAATCCCACTTGGTGCTGTCCATGGGGCTGTGAGAGCTGTGATGTCCATGGAGCTGTGGGAGCTGTGATGTCCATGGGTATCCGTGATGTCCATGGGTATCTGTGATGTCCATGAGGCTGTGATGTCCATGGGGTTTTGATGTCCATGGGTATCTGTGATGTCCATGGGGCTGTGGTGTCTATGGGGCTGTGATGTCCATGGGGCTGTGATGTCCATGGGGCTGTGGGAGCTGTGCTGTCCATGGGGCTGTGATGTCCATGAGGCTGTGATGTCCATGGGGCTGTGATATCCATGGGTATCTGTGATGTCCATGGGGCTGTGCTGTCCATGGGGTTTTGATGTCCATGGGTATCTGTGATGTCCATGGGTATCTGTGATGTCCATGGGGCTGTGGAAGCTGTGATGTCCACAGGGCTGTGGTGTCTATGGGGCTGTGGAAGATGTGCTGTCCATGGGGCTGTGAGAGCTGTGATGTCCATGGGTATCTGTGATGTCCATGGGGCTGTGGGAGCTGTTGGGCAGCAGGGACCCCACCTCAGCCCATCCCATGGGACCCCAGGGGTGGCCCCAGGGCTCTCCAGCCTCTCCTCCCAAACCTTTCTGTTGCAGCTGCAGGCAGCCAGGGCAGAGCTGTGGCAGTCTCTGGGTCCCTGCAGAGCTCAGGTTCCCCAGGGAGGAGGAAGGAGCCTTTCTCCTCCTGCAGCAGCTCCTCATGAGCCGGTGCTGGTCCTGGCAGTGCCCAGGGACAGCGCAGCTCTGCGGGAGCCTCGCACAGGGGCTCAGGCACTGCCCTGCTGCCCTTGCAGGATTTGGGGCACTCACATTTTAGGATGAATGTTGAGAGAGATCAGGGCACTGCTCGGAACTGTGTGATGGGAACTCGTGACTTTCCTGGGACGGAGCCTGTGCCTGGTGCTGCTCCTCATCCCTGGGCAAACCCAGCGAGGGTCCCTGCCCTGCTCCAGGCCAGCTCCTCATGGATGTGTCTGATTCTGACATTGGTCTCCTTAACTTCTCTCCATTCCATATGACTTGTGCTGTCCGCTGCTTTTTCTATTTTGATGTCTGCATGTATTTTTGGGAATAGAGCCCTATTTAAAAATAGTTTTAATGAAAAAAGTAGTTTTAATAGTACATTAAAAAAAATCAAAAACCAAACTGCAGAATAATTACTATTCAATTTAAAACTTTTTAAAGGATGGAAAGTTTATTTTTCTTCCTTTTTCTGGCACAAATCCATTCAGAAACAGAGCCTGACAACCCATCTTAATTTTGGATAATTACATTTTTGCGATTTCTAATTTGCTAATCTATAGTAATTCTCCTGTGATTTTTAAAAGGCAGAAGGGAGAGTATGGAAAGCTGATTTCTGATCAGAGTTCTCCCTGCTATAATTAACTCCATCTAAAAAACCATAATTGATGCTTATATAGCTCCCCAATAGCATCTCTTGAATTGGAACACGCTGCATTGTAAACTGTGCTTTCTGCTCTGAAAAGATTGATTTGCAGCCACTACCAATCTGTTGCTAAGCACTCGGTGACGGCACACACCGAAGTCCTCAAGGACAATACAGAACAGCCAGAATGTTTTTCTCAGTATCAAACCATTTTCCCCCTGTCTCCTGAAATATTGCATCAGTTGCTCCTTAATCAGAGCATAAAAAATGTTACCAAGGCAATGCCGGAGCCGGTGCCGCCGCCGGCCGCGGCTGGAGCTGCACATTTTGGGGCTTGCACGAGAGCAGCACAGGCGTGAGGGGTTCCTGGCACTGAGCTCCAGCTCAGCTCCACAGGCTGCAGGGATGGGTGCTGGGATGGGGTTTGGGACAGTCACTTATACAGGGAAGGGTGGAGAGCAAGAGCAGGAGAGCCAGGCAGGTTCCTCTGGGAGGACCAGGCAGGTTCCTCTGGATGAGCCAGGGAGGTTCCTCTGGATGAGCCAGGGAGGTTCCTCTGGAAGGACCAGGCTGGTTCTTTAGAAGGACCAGGGAGGTTCCTCTGGGAGGACCAGGCTGGTTCCTCTGGATGAGCCAGGAAGGTTCCTTTAGAAGGACCAGGCAGGTTCCTCTGGAAGGACCAGGCAGGTTCCTCTGGATGACCCAGGGAGGTTCCTCTGGAAGAGCCAGGCAGGTTCCTTTAGAAGGACCAGGCTGGTTCTTTAGAAGGACCAGGCAGGTTCCTCTGGAAGAGCCAGGCAGGTTCCTCTGGAAGGACCAGGCAGGTTCCTCTGGATGAGCCAGGCTGGTTCTTTAGAAGGACCAGGCAGGTTCCTTTGGAAGAGCCAGGCAGGTTCCTTTAGAAGGACCAGGCAGGTTCCTCTGGAAGAGCCAGGCTGGTTCCTCTGGAAGGACCAGGAAGGTTCCTCTGGAAGAGCCAGGCTGGTTCTTTAGAAGGACCAGGCAGGTTCCTCTGGAAGAGCCAGGCTGGTTCTTTAGAAGGACCAGGCAGGTTCCTCTGGAAGGACCAGGCAGGTTCCTCTGGAAGGACCAGGCAGGTTCTTTAGAAGGACCAGGCAGGTTCCTTTGGAAGGAGCAGGCAGGTTCCTCTGGAAGGAGCAGGCAGGTTCCTTTAGGAGTGTCTGTGCTCAGCAGCAATACCCATTCCAAACAGCCCAGAAACAGAGAATTCTTCCCCAGTCTTGCTGTTCCTTTAAACCATGGGGGGAGACAGTGGGAATGTGCATTAGCAGCAGAGATTCTTGCACAGCAAAGTACCCCAAATAAAGCCCCAAACCAAATCACTGTGCCCATCCATCTGTGCATTTTATTTATGTATGGATACAAATTGAAAACCAATCCTTAAAAAGAGATCCTAAACCATTAGGTCAGGAAAGGCTCCAAGTGCTGAACTCTCTGCTTGCCTGTTCTACTTTGTTAGGAGATTTTAATAAAAAGGCAGAGAAGAATGCCAGCTGAGCTGGCACATCTGACATTTTGATAACCTCGTCAATAAAAGTTATTTTATTGGCTTTAAGCAGCTGCAGAACTTTGCCTTATTGTTTAGCTGTCTGTTCATTCTATTCCTGTCTTGTTGATAACAGTAAAAGGATGATGAGTAATGGTGGCAATCAATAGAAAGGCATGTTTCTTCCTCTATGACCATGAACCAAACTCTTCAAATTGCATCTTCAGATTCCAGGGTCGTTATTTCATCATAAATAGGTACACAGGGGGAAAAACTTCAGAGTTTCTAGAGGGTTTTATGAATGTTTGTTCCCAGGTTTTCACTCTTCGGGACCAACTCGGATTCTTTCAAAAGCAAAGCACAGCGTTTGTTCCAAGTGGGGAACAAGCTTTTAAAGTCCATTACAAAGGTCTGATGGACAGGTGACCACGGAGTGAACTTCCATCAGTGCTGCACCCTCAGCCAGGCTCAGCTGGGCAGAGCGAGGAGCTCCTCTCCTCCTCTCCTGAGTCCTGAGGGCAGAGCTGAGGGTGAAGCTGTGGTTAAAATTATTACGGCTGCAAAAGTCAAAATGAAATTAAACGCTGCTCTCATCAACGCTTAATTTAAGCCTGAGTGTTGAGGGTGTGAAACTGCAGCTGGGAGCACAGGAATGGAGGTTCCTGAGCCAGCAGAGCTTGGAGCAGCCATTCCATGGTTGCACGAGGGTGTACATAGAAATATTCCATGGGAATGCACATGGAATGTGTGACAGGGCTGATATGGGGCAGAGCCCCAGAGCAGCTCACACTGGGCACAGCAGGACCCTGAGCTGCCCTGGTGCTGCTCTGGGGACAGCTCTGGGCTCCCGTGCTGGCACAGCAGTTCCAGCACCACCGTGGTCCCTCCTTTAACCCAGCTCTTGCCCTTTAAGGGACCAAACTTCCCTGGGGGCCGCTGAAAACAGTGGTTTCTGAGAAAAGATGATCACAGTGCATCTCCACAGGAACATAATCTTTCAGCTCATCCTTGGGGGAATTTTTTGTCCCTGTTTGTATGTAATTAGAAACTGAAAATACAGGCAGAAGGCTTGTTGTACATAAATTGACGTGCTCGGCTTCAGAAGCACATTTGATTAGAACAAAAGGGACTGAAAAGACTAAAAACCATTCACCCTGTATGGAATAAGAGCAGAATGTACTCAGTGAGAGGGAGAACCAACCAAACCAAACCAAACCAATGGGAAAGAAACCAACTGTCCAACCTACACTACTGGGCCCTTTGGAATTTAACAATCTGGAAAGTGTCTTCTAGAATTAACCTCTGGAACTTGATCTCTGTTGCTCTAATTTTTCCAATTTACCCTATTTTACTCCTCCTGTAATACCAGGATAATATTTTTTTCCCCTATTTTTATTTCCTTGAGTTAATTCTGAGTATTTTTCCGTGGTTATTTAATATTTGCTATTCAGACTCTGACAGTTCTGCCTGTCGTTGAAAAAACTCATGTTGTGTTGCCAAAAGCAGCAAGAGAAGCCAGGCTGCTTGTGTTAATATTTGCATTTGAAAGTGCAAAACTGAATTTTCTCTAGTACCAGACACTTCTCTCCTGGTAAAAGTGCTGGAGAAAAACATTTGCTGGGTAGAGGGAAAGATGAAAAAAATACTTATGGAAAATACCACTTATTGAATGATATTTTCAAAATACAGGGTCCTTGGAAATGTCAGCAATCTGTGGGGCAGCTGAAGAAGTTACGGTTCTATGCCCTGGAGCAGTTTCCTGTTTGCCTTTAATGCCACATTCAGCTCTTGAAGGAAAACCCCAACTCCATCATGGCTTGGGGACTCTGGGCCACTCCACGTTTGTTGGGTTTGGTGTTTTGTTCCCATCTTGTGGAGGGATGATGAGTTTGATGCTTTGGCTGCCTGTCCTTGGTCTGAAGGTGGCAGAAGGGGCCCTCCAGCACAAAGTGTGGCTGGCAGTCCCTGCCCTGCTCCTGAGCCCTGGCTCTCTCTGAAGGGTGACACAGCAGCCATGGCTTTGTCCCCAAGAAGAACTCAGGTTTCACTTGATATTGAAATGTCCCCTGCTGTTCTGGGGGCTCTGCCTGGCTGAGCTTGCAGCACACAGTGGGGTCCAGCCCCTGCTCTGAGGGACTCTGGCACCTGTGTCCCCCTGCCCTGGCACCTGCCTCCCACTCACCCAGGCTGTGCCAGGCTGTGCCAGACTGTGTCTGTGTCACCCAGGCTGTGCCAGGCTGTGCCAGGCTGTGTCTGTGTCACTCTGGCTGTGCCAGGCTGTGTCTGTGTCACCCAGGCTGTGCCAGGCTGTGCCAGGCTGTGCCTGTGTCACCCAGGCTGTGCCAGACTGTGTCTGTGTCACCCTGGCTGTGTCTGTGTCACCCTGGCTGTGTCTGTGTCACCCAGGCTGTGCCAGGCTGTGTCTGTGTCACCCAGGCTGTGTCTGTGTCACCGTGGCTGTGTCTGTGTCACTGTGGCTGTGTCTGTGTCACTCTGGCTGTGTCTGTGTCACCCTGGCTGTGTCTGTGTCACTCTGGCTGTGTCTGTGTCACCCTGGCTGTGTCTGTGTCACCGTGGCTGTGTCTGTGTCACTCTGGCTGTGTCTGTGTCACCGTGGCTGTGTCTGTGTCACTCTGGCTGTGCCTGTGTCACCCTGGCTGTGTCTGTGTCACCCTGGCTGTGTCTGTGTCACTCTGGCTGTGTCTGTGTCACCCAGGCTGTGTCTGTGTCACCCAGGCTGTGCCAGGCTGTGCCAGGCTGTGTCTGTGTCACCCAGGCTGTGCCAGGCTGTGTCTGTGTCACTCTGGCTGTGTCTGTGTCACCCTGGCTGTGTCTGTGTCACCCTGGCTGTGCCAGGCTGTGCCAGGCTGTGTCTGTGTCACCCAGGCTGTGTCTGTGTCACTCTGGCTGTGTCTGTGTCACCCAGGCTGTGCCAGGCTGTGTCTGTGTCACCCAGGCTGTGCCAGGCTGTGTCTGTGTCACCCTGGCTGTGTCTGTGTCACCGTGGCTGTGTCTGTGTCACCCAGGCTGTGTCTGTGTCACCCAGGCTGTGTCTGTGTCACCGTGGCTGTGTCTGTGTCACCCAGGCTGTGCCAGGCTGTGTCTATGTCACCCTGGCTGTGTCTGTGTCACTCTGGCTGTGTCTGTGTCACCCTGGCTGTGTCTGTGTCACTCTGGCTGTGTCTGTGTCACCCAGGCTGTGTCTGTGTCACCCAGGCTGTGCCAGGCTGTGTCTGTGTCACCCTGGCTGTGTCTGTGTCACCGTGGCTGTGTCTGTGCCACTCTGGCTGTGCCAGGCTGTGTCTGTCACCCTGGCTGTGTCTGTGTCACCCAGACTGTGCCAGGCTGTGCCAGGCTGTGTCTGTGCCACTCTGGCTGTGCCAGGCTGTGTCTGTGTCACCCTGGCTGTGTCTGTGTCACCCAGGCTGTGCCAGGCTGTGCCAGGCTGTGTCTGTGTCACCCTGGCTGTGTCTGTGTCACCGTGGCTGTGTCTGTGTCACCCAGGCTGTGTCTGTGTCACTCTGTCTGTGTCTGTGTCACCCAGGCTGTGCCAGGCTGTGCAGGGTTCCCTGGCCCAGCTTCACCCCCCAGCTCCTCGGTGGCCTCTCCAGCACATCTCAGCACTGCCCCAGGGGTTCTGCTGTCCTGCTCAGGGCCAGGATGTCCTTCTCAGCCTGGTCAGTGTCACCTGCTGCCCTGGGTGCTCCTCATCCTCTGGGCTGGATCTGGGGGATCTGCCACAAACAAAAGCCCAGGGAATGGGGCAGTGTCTGACAGAGAGCACCAGATCCTCCCCAAGCTATCCCCAAATCCATCATCATTTGCCCTGAGTGTATCTCATTGGGACTGGTAACATAATAATTGTTGCATGATTTGCTGAAATCCATGTTCTTTTTTAAAAATGTCATTTATTTGACAAATGCTTCTTTGCACACTGTCACAATAACAAGGAGAGGAGACTTGCAGGGTGAAACTGCTCTGAGCAGCATTGATTTAGTGATTAGTGTCATGTTCGTCTTGGATTTTGTAATTCAGACTCATTAACCTGAAAATATTCTTGCAATTTTCTTCTCCTAGACTGGTTTGAAAGTACAAAAGCAGCCTCTATTCATTTCCAAGGAATCCAAGAGCAACTGTCTCTTGTAAGGCACTGAACAAGGAGGAGGCAGGCTGAGAGTCACACAATGGTATTTAAAGCATTAATTTAATCATTTGTTCCAAATCTTGATCAAAACAGTATTTATCTGCTTTTCTTCAGCAGTTTGAGCAAATCAGTGTGATAGAAGAACCCCAAAGGCTTTACCCCCCCCTGCAGTGCCTGCCTGCTGCCATTGCTGGGGTCCCCAGTGGGATTTGCTGTCCTTAGAGGCTGTCCCAGTCCCAGTGGCTGGAAGGAAACTGCTCTGTGCTTTACAGCACTCTGGAGAAGTAATTCCAACTCATTTTGCTCTCCAATCCCAACGCCCTCTTTTGGGGCCAGGTTATAATCCCGTCTGTCCGAACAGTAACCCAGAATATTCCAGAATGTGAAATGGATTCCTTTCATCTGTCCCTTGTAAGCAAAGCAGCAATTTGGCTCCCTGGACACTGTCATTCCTCAGCTGAGTCCTGGCAGCAGTTGTGCAGCTCCTTGGTTTTGCATTGAGCAGCTGTGAACGTTTTTCCTGATGGAACAGTTTCCTACAAATGAAATCTTTAATTTGTGTATGCAGATCCCTTCTAATATAATCAGGCCCTTTATTCAGGAGAGCAGATCTGATGAAAAATCCCATTTCAGCGAGGGCAGTTTAGGCCAGACATCAGGAAAACCTTGCTAATGATTAAAATGGTGAGGCACAGCCTGGGCTGCCAGGAGAGCTTAAGGAAACTCCATCATGGGAAGTCTTTAAGAATAATTTTGGCAGCTATTATCAGAAATGATTTAACTAAAATTGATCTTGACTTGGAGCAAGAGAATGGACTGGATGACTTCTTCTTTCTTGTTTTGCATGATTTCCAAGAAATTCTCAAAAAACAGAGTTGAATTTAGATGGTTCAGTATTACCAAATGTTCCTTCCCCTCTTTCTAGGGGAATTTTTTACTACATTTCAACTGAGCGTGCAAATAGTTGAACACAATTTGTAATTTCACACATGTCAAGGTCTGAACCTCTTGGGGATGTAGCTCCACCTCTCTAAACAGTTAAATATTTAAGTATTTTTCCTTCTCCTGTTGCTTGGTGGGTTTGTTGTGTTGCAAAGGGAGGCCTTGAGTTGGTGTTTCCCCAGAGAAGCCAAACGTGGATGGGGTTGGAAGGAAGAGCTGCAGCCACTGTGCAGAGCCAGGCTGAGCCAAACCCTTCAGTTCCACAAATAAGAATTAGAACAGAGAGGGCTTTAAGCAAATGCTGCTCAAGTGAAGTTAAAGAAGAGCTGAGCATTCAGAAAATGACTCAGTGAGCAGCGGGGAGGGGGCTCTGCCGTGAGCTGCTGTCTCAGGGCAGGTTTATTAACTCCTCCAGTGAAGTGACTAACAGCAAAACTAGTGCACAGTGCTGGTAATGTGCTGGACCTTAAAAACCTCCATGAAACGTGTGATTTGCTCATTTTCTAATTAAAAAACCCCATTCTATTAGTCACTCTTTACATTTGCTCCTCCAGACTCTGTGGAGATGGATAGATATAGATACAGATGTCACACTTTATATGTTGAGAATGAGCGTTTCAGCCTTGTGTAGAAAGATCTCTCCAACAGGAGAAGTTCCACAGCTGTGGGGCTGCTTCCCGTGTGTCTGACTGCAGAAGAGCCTCAGCAATCTGGAAATAGCTCCTCACACCTGAATCCACACGCACAGGCACTGTGGGTGTTGGGGTGAGCAGATAACCTCAAACCACAACTGCTGTGACACGTTTGTGACTCCTCTCAGACATTTTCACTTTGCTCAGGCTGAAGCATTGCAGTGACAGGAATCTGCAGCCCTGACAGCAGATAGCCCAGTTCATATTCCCTGACAGAGGAGGGCCAAAGCCAGACTTACTTTCCAAATCCCTGAGACTTTGCAAGTTGGAATTAGAATACTTAGGCAAACCACACAAGTGATTTTGGCTTCAGGATGTGTAAAACTTGCCTGGTGAGCTTTAGCCAAATAAAACCACTCTGGGTTTTATTTCCCGGCAGCTTTTCCAGGCGAGGATGCTTTTCAGAAAATGAAACCCATTGAGGCAGGCCAGGCCAAGCAAAGAGGGAAGAGTGTGTAAAGGTTATAACCACGAAACATTGAAAGAGGGTTTTTTTCCCTCCCCTCTATAATTTCACTGAGTCCAGCAGAACTCACCCCTGGGCACTCATGAATCTGCAGCCAGGAGCACCTGAGAGCTCATTTCCCACCTCAAGCTGTCTCAGTTCTGAAAGGCTGTGAAATCCCTGAATGAGGTAAAATGTTCTGTACAAAACCATTTCCTCCTTTCCTTTAGTGAATGGCTGTGTCCAGTTATTGCCATCCCTGGTTTGCCCCAGGGAGCAGGAGAAGCAGGAGCAAACACGGCTGGTACCTACAAATGAGGCTTCCAAAGATGTTTATTGCCCATGAAGCTCTGTGGTTTTCCAGCCAGAGCCAGGTTGGACAGGGCTGGAGCAGCTGGGCTAGCAGAACATGTCCCTGCCCACGGCAGGGGTGGAATGAGATGAGCTTTAAGGTCCCTTCCAGCCCAAACCACGCTGGGATTCTGATTTTCTGTATTCACAACACAGGTTAGGTGTGGGGAAGCAGCTGATGAAGAAGCAGCTCTGTCCATGTCTAATTTAAGTGTTTAATTCAGTGCTTCTGGCCAAATCAACCTGGTTTTGGCACTCGAGTGCCCCAGCCCCTCCTCCCAGCTTCAGAGCCTTGGAGAGTCCATCTTTGGAGAAAACCAAAGAATTGGCATCTCCTGTTGCTTCTCATTTATTATTTGCACACTTCCCCCTGCTCTGGGAGTGTCTGTGTGGTGAAGCTGAGCTCTGGAGGGGCAGGGGCACTGCCTGGTGCCTCCTCTCCGTGGCTTTGCTCTCTGGGAACATCTCCTGAGCCCCCCAGCAGCACTCAGCTGTGTCTGCTGACACTGGCAGCACCAGCAGGAGAGCTCTGTGGCAGGAGAGCTCTGGGAAACCTTTCCAGCTTGGGAAAGGTGGGGATCACTCTGGATAACTCTGCTCCCATGGTTTGCAGAATTCGGCTCCTTACCTTTGCAGCTGCACAAAACTTCAATGTGATAAAAAAGCTTCATGTTCCTTTGCCTTTCTTTTAGTCTGAACTAAAGAAGGAAAGGGGGAGTGGACATTTCAGTGCCCCTTTCCCCATTCTCAGGTGGAATGAGCAGGGGATGAGCCAGGAGCTAAGGACGTGTCAGTGCCCTGCCTTTCCTCTGGGCTCTGGCAGCCCAGCAGAGCTCAGGCACTCAGATAAGGGGAGAGAAATGATGAAAGCAGATGTGAGGGGGATTGAAACCTCTTCTCCTGACTCATGCTGTTAATGGATTTCTCGGTCCTTATTTCAGCACTGTGTATTTCCCTCCTGGAATCCATCATGCTCGTGTGTGTGACATCTCTGCTCCAGCTGTGGAAATGATTGTGTGCTCACTCAGCCCCGTGGCTTTGGGTGAGAAATGGGCCACAGGAACAAAGAAAGTACTAAAGGACAGGTTTCTGTTCTCATTTACTGACTGGTGGGGAGGGAAAGGAGTGAAACCCTGCAGAATCATGGACTGACCTCAGCTGGGAGGGACCTCCAGAGGGTCCTGGTCCATCCTGCTCAGCAGGATCAGCTCCTGCAGGGTTTTGCCCAAGTAAGTCCTGCCCGGCAGGGTCTGGGAGCCTCCAGCAGCTCCTTGGGACCCTGTGGCTGCAGGGGACAGAAGAGAGGCTGTGCAGAAGTGCTGAGCTATCCCTCCCCCACTCCTGGGCCCAGAACTGCCCAGGCAGGCAGCATCCTGCAGGAATTCTCTCCTGTATGGCTTAGCTTGGCTGAAAACTTCACGAGCCTGAGCGGAGTTTGGGTTTGTGATCATATCCAAAGCGGGAGATGTTTTGCCAGGGGGTTGCTATGAAAATTGCTCCCAGGTCCATTGACTGCCTGTGCTGCCTCTGCAGCATCAATTCTATCCCTGGCTGACACCTTTGATTTTGGAATTGTCTCCATTTTCCAGAGAAAAATATGTACATCAGCTATTTTTGGATAGCGTATATTTAATCTCCTGCAAGAAATGGAGCAAGTCACTTGTTCCTTATTTCCAGAGCCATTACATTTCTCTTGGTGACAGCTCCAAGGAACAGGAATCCTTATCTTGTCTAATGTCTTCATATGGGTGATCCAAAGACACCAAAGCAAAGGTTCCCTTGGGTGCTGCTGTGGGGTAAATCCTGTGCAGCACCACCCAGGTAAGGCAGCTCCTCCCTCATCCTGCTCAAAGGGAATGTTCAAAAGGAGCCAGGTCCTGGATGGTTCTTGTATCTGCCTGGGAGCCAATTTAAAATGCTACAGGCTGTTCATCATCCTCTCTGGTCATTCTTTTCTTTTATGCCTAGCTGAGGATCAGCTGTGGTCTTTGCACCATGTAAAGTGTGCTTGGACTCTTTGCTGGAGTGAAAAATGAGCTGTTCTCTGTGCCAGTTCTGAGGAGAGAGGGAGAAATCTGGGACAGCCACAGGGGCTGCCAACGGAAACAACCCGTGGAAGATCTGAGTGGTTTAATAGGAAACACAGAGAGCAGAGGCACTCACTGAGAGCTGCTCCTGATGGAAAAGGGTCCAGAGGTCCCAGCAGCTTCAGAGGGGCTGAAGGACACGGCCTGGGGGATTCTCTGGGCTGTCCCAGGCTGTCTCTGTCCATGTGTAACAGGAGAGCAGGGCTGAGGAGATCATGGAGGGGATCTGTGCTGCCCAGAGCTGGGGGGGATCCCACACAGCCCCCATGGGCTCCCCCTCCTGCTGTGCCTGGCACCAGAGCCAGCTGAATCCCAGCAATGGGACATTGTTGTCTGGCAGTTTTCACAGCAAATCTTTTTTCCTCACCAGCACCAGCAGCAAAGGATGGAAAAACAGACACTGGAATGTTGTGCCATCCCTAAGGAAGTGCCATCACCTATTGAGAGCTGGATCCTGATGGGGATCACAGGAGGGAACACCAGGGAATGAGGTGTTGGATAAATCCAGCCCAACTGGCAGAGTGGAAAGCATTGATAAGACAGATTTCTCTTTCTGACAGGACAGGTGGTCCTGCAAGGAACATGGAGTTGGGCTCAATGATCCTTATGGGTCCCTTTCCACTCCAGATATTCCATTTCTTTACTTTCTGCCTGATTTCCAGTTGACTCTAAATGCATCTGATGGAGTAGAAGCACCCAAACCACAGCGAGCTGCCTTTTCCCTGCCTGGTGATTCCAGCCCAGGTGGGGCACCCTGGGCCTGGGCTGCCCCTCGTTCTGTCTGCTGGGAGAAGCAGCTGCTGGAGCAAACACGAGCAGAGCATTGTCTGTGGTTACCACAACCCAGAGCTGGAGGATGAGACGCTTGAGGAACCATTGGTGACCTCAGAGTCACAGGAAACACACACCAGGGCTCTCCAAACCAGCAAACACTCACACAGTGCTCACCTGCCTTTGTCCTTTCGCTTGTGTCACCCCTGCTCCTCCCACAGCCTCCTGAGCACCAGCGTGTCCCTGTCCTGTCTCAGCTCTCACCTTCCAAGTTCTTTCAGTGCTGGGTCAGGCCCTGCCAGGACAGTGTGAGATTTATGCCCAAATATCAGCCCTTGTTTGCAGTGGCTGGACACAGTTCTCTGGGATTTCTGTCACTGAAATGTAATGCAAGGCACAAAAAAATTTCTTTCTTGCCAAGAAATGACTCTGAAATTTCAGAGGAGAAAAAGTTAATGGTCTGAATTTGTAATTTCCTCTCATCTAAAAAGCTCCAACTTACATGAACAGCTTACATCAAAAGGAGTAAAGCATCACACACAAACTCTTATAAAAGACCCAGAACACCCAGCATTTGGACCTGAGTAAATTTTTGTTAATTTTACTCACATAACTTCTGTTGCTTCACTGCAATTGTATCAAAGTGGTGGTGTTGAGGCTGGAGCAGATCCTGCTCAGAGAATCAATTAGATCACAGACACTTTAATTGTTGCTTTGTTGAAGGGCCGTGGAAGGGTTTCACAGTCGGTCTGATCTTCAAGTGAGGAATTTTGGCCCAGTGATGAATGTTAAGTAGGAAAAAGGCTGGCTCTGAAATAGGGATAATCTCCACAGGAAGCGAGGTCTGACCCCTGCTTGGCTCCTGCCTCAGACAATTATTTCTGGAGACACAGACGAGCGCAGTGCCCAGCCCTCAGCACAGCTCGGGACTGAAATCACTCCAGGGCAGAGGGCTGCAAGTCAGGCTGGGTTATCCTGCTGGTTATCCTGCTGGGTTATCCTGACAGGTTATCCTGCTGGTTATCCTGCTGGGTTATCCTGACAGGTTATCCTGTCTGGTTATCCTGCTGGGTTATCCTGCTGAATTATCCTGTCTGGTTATCCTGCCTGGTTATCCTGCTGGTTATCCTGCTGGTTATCCTGCTGGTTATCCTGCTGGTTATCCTGCCTGGTTATCCTGTCTGGTTATCCTGCTGGTTATCCTGCTGGGTTATCCTGCTGGGTTATCCTGCCTGGTTATCCTGCTGGGTTATCCTGTCTGGTTATCCTGATGGTTATCCTGCTGGTTATCCTGACAGGTTATCCTGCCTGGTTATCCTGCTGGTTATCCTGCTGGTTATCCTGTCTGGTTATCCTACTGGTTATCCTGCTGGTTATCCTGCTGGGTTATCCTGCTGGGTTATCCTGATGGTTATCCTGACAGGTTATCCTGCCTGGTTATCCTGTCTGGTTATCCTGCTGCGTTATCCTGCCTGGTTATCCTGCTGGGTTATCCTGCCTGGTTATCCTGCCTGGTTATCCTGCCTGGTTATCCTGCCTGGTTATCCTGTCTGGTTATCCTGCCTGGTTATCCTGCCTGGTTATCCTGTCTGGTTATCCTGCTGGTTATCCTGTCTGGTTATCCTGCTGGTTATCCTGCCTGGTTATCCTGCCTGGTTATCCTGCCTGGTTATCCTGCCTGGTTATCCTGCTGGTTATCCTGACAGGTTATCCTGCTGAATTATCCTGCCTGGTTATCCTGCCTGGTTATCCTGCTGGGTTATCCTGTCTGGTTATCCTGCCTGGTTATCCTGCCTGGTTATCCTGTCTGGTTATCCTGCTGGTTATCCCGCTGGATTATCCTGCCTGGTTATCCTGCTGGTTATCCTGTCTGGTTATCCTGTCTGGTTATCCTGCCTGGTTATCCTGCTGGTTATCCTGCCTGGTTATCCTGTCTGGTTATCCTGCCTGGTTATCCTGACAGGTTATCCTGTCTGGTTATCCTGCCTGGTTATCCTGCCTGGTTATCCTGCTGGGTTATCCTGCTGGTTATCCTGCTGGGTTATCCTGTCTGGTTATCCTGCTGGGTTATCCTGTCTGGTTATCCTGCCTGGTTATCCTGACAGGTTATCCTGCTGGTTATCCTGCTGGGTTATCCTGCCTGGTTATCCTGACAGGTTATCCTGCCTGGTTATCCTGCCTGGTTATCCTGACAGGTTATCCTGCTGGGTTATCCTGCTGGGTTATTCTGTTATTATTTGGCTCTGGCCTCCAGCAGGACTCGGTGTGACAGGGATGTGGCTGCTCATTGCTGGTCACTGCCTGTGCACAGAAAGGTGTTTGTCCAGGACAGCACCTGGATCAGCCATGGCCACGGCTCATCCTCAGGGAACGGCTGGAATTTACACAGAAAGGTCAAACTTCACATCAACATCTCCCAGTATCTACTTTTACTTAATTAAAAAGAATTAGATACTAATTAGCATTCTTAATTGGGCTGATCAATCCCAAATGAGCCCAATGGAAACCAATAAAATCTAAGTTCAGGCCTTCATTACCAGAATGAGAAGCTGTTTATTTTTCGTACAAAATAAAGCAGCTCCTCAGAATTTCCATCTGCCTCAGCTGTCTGTGAATCCCCCATGATGGTTTTGGGAACCTTTAGGTGTTTTTTCCTTAAGAGGCTGAACTGGCACTTTTGGGTGTTTTTGGGGTTTGCTTTCTCATCCTATTTTATTAGCAAATACATTTTTAATATCTTTTCTGAAAAATGACTCCACAAGTTACTTCCTTGTCATTTCTGACATTGAACAATATTTGTTTTTCAGCTGTTCTTCTTGTCCAGACAATGTTCAGGGGTCTTAAATAGATGTTTCATTCCCAAATAAATGCTTCTACCTATTCTGTGCGGCATAGCATAAGCTGTGCAATTGCAGGACAGAGCTTCCTTTGTGTAACTATTAATCTTTAGTCATGGCAAATGTCTTTTTTGACACAAAAGCCAAACCCTGAGCCAGCTGTCTGTGCCCTAAACACCACTGGCCACTCGTGCTCAGGTGTGTTTTGGGGCAGCTGGGAAAACACCTCCTTTAGGTTCCTTTAGGAGACAAAGCTCTGGTTAAGCCATTTGTTCCTGGGTTTTGCCATTCTACAGTGCAAGAAACTGTAACTGCCAATGGATTTGGAATGATGTGCAGCTGCATGGCTTGGTTTGGTTCAACAAGTGCCATAAAAAGTGCTGAGCAAAGGAAAGCTGTGCTCTGAGCACGGGAAATTGCTCTCTGTGAGCGCTGTCGCCTCTCCAGCAGTTTGGGCCATGGATCCAGGCAGTCCATGGATCACATTCCCCTCCATGCCAGCAGCTCCCTGAGCCCCTCCCAAGCTCCAGGAGTGTGGGCAGGAGGACAGAGATGTCCCCTCTCTGTGGCAGGGCAGGAATGGTGTTGGCTGAAGCACTGGGATGTCCAGAGGAGGAGAATGACTTCACCCTGAGCACCTTTCCAGTGAACACCGAATGCCAGAGCTCTGGGGGCTCAGGCACGGCCAGGGGGTAAAGCCAAGCTCCTCACTGCTCCCCATGGAAAGCCTGGAGCTGCTGGAAGTCACCTCTTTCCCTCCACCCTCCAGCTAAATCTGCAGCTACTGAGGGGTGAGGGAAGAGGAAAATCATCCCTTTTGCATGAGGATTTCTGTTCACCCTTTCTACTTGAGACTCAGACTTGAGGCTCAGCAGTGTCCCATGGACAGCAGGCACACACAGAAACCCCTGGGCAGGGCTCTGTGCCAGCCTCTGCCCCCTGGCACAGGGCTGCTGGCCCAAGCTCTCCCACCAGCAGAGCAGTGCTAGCAGGAGCAGGGGGGTTTGAAATTATGGAAGGAGAAATTCACTTTTATTTTTATTGGAATCCTCTAAGTGTCTTTGACAACCATGGCCATAATGTTGTTTATCCAAGCAGAGGTACCAATATATGAAGTATGGAAATATTGCCACAGTATAAACACAGAGCTGGCCTGAGCTGAGATCCTCTCCGGTATCGATGGGATGTTGCCATTCTCCTGACATATGGTAATGTTTTCTCCCAATAATCTCCTGCAGAAGGAGTGCTGGGCCAGCCACACATACATTCAAATTCCATAAAATATATAGCAGAGTTTATATAGTTATTAGAACAGAGATGGGTTTGGAGCTCTCATTTCATTGTACAATATGTGGCTTCAGCAGAAGAAATGTGTAAACAGCTATTTTAGCTGAATACAACACTCCCTTTAATATTTACTCTGACAGTCTTAATGGTGGAGCTCAGCCAATGTGTTTATG
Organism: Poecile atricapillus; assembly: GCF_030490865.1. NCBI lineage: Eukaryota > Metazoa > Chordata > Aves > Passeriformes > Paridae > Poecile > Poecile atricapillus. Next base: position 860,568 of record NC_081261.1, read on the forward strand.
CAGCTCCATGCCTGACGGGTTCTGCTCCAGCTTTACAGCTGAATGTTTTCCTCTGTGATGGACGATTATTTCAAACTGCTGCTCTCCCCAGCCCTCAAACCCAAGACACTTTTGGTTGCAAGCTGTAATTGCAGTGTAGAGGCAGATTCCACATGGATTTCATGTCAGTGTTTGAGCATGAGGAGCAGAGCTTGAAGGTTCCCTCTGCAAAAGTAACAGAAGAACAGAACCAGGTCCGTCAGGGTTCAGTTAAAGAGTAATAAACAACATTGATGTGCATCCTCTAAATAATTATGTTTGCTAAAACAACCCAATGGAAACAATATACTGGAATGTTTATGGCAGGTAAAATTCAACACTAAAATTGCTTTTTGCAGTTGTTGCCTGGACACCCAGCACCGGTTCAAGCCTGGGTAAAAGTCAAATGAAAACAGCTTTGTTTGGCTCTGTCTTGAGACTTGTTACTGACTCCCAAACCCAAGGGATGCTGCAGGAGAGACACAAACAATTCCCCAGTAACTGGCTTGTCGATGCAGAGCTAATCAATGCAATTAGCTGAACTTGCCTGAAGTGATTAGTCTCAGCTTTGAGCAGACCCCTGTCACAGGCTGTGTTTGCAACCCTCTGCCATCAGCAGTCATAACACCCACAACTCTTGCCCATCCTTCGATGCCAGTATTAAATTACCTCCTCTTCCATCTGCACAAGCCAGGCTGATATAAAATGATGTGAGAAGTGTGCAAAGAAATAGGTTTTTAAAGGTAATTTAAACAGAGTACCCTGAAAGGCCTAAGGAGATGCTGCTGAGCAGTGGGGAGTAGTGGTGTGATAATGGAATAGAGGCAAAATTATGGAAATTGCTGTTCAATGAGCATTTATTCTGAATATAACCCAGCACTCTGCCCATCTGTAGGAGGTGTAAAGCAGAGTTCAGAGTGGCTGGGGCACCTGCACTGCTCCAGTTGCTTTAGTGACTGATGCTGAATTCATACTGAGGCTGGAATTTCAGAAGGGCTCTCTTCCATTTGCTTGTTTATATTTAGTGTAAGTCTAAACAGAGAAGCAATCAAATGATGAGATTAACACAAATCTTGGTGCACTTTTACTGATTGCCACTGTATGACATTCTAATTATTCTGTGCCTCCAGCTTAGGCACCCTGAAAAATCCGTGATTGTATTGATGGGGTTTCCTCTCCTGTCAGAACATCGTTCCCTGAACTCCCCTCAGTTTCCTCCTGCTCCTGCAGCCTTTGGTGCTCGGGAGCCTTTGACTGCGTGTGCTCAGTGCTGATGAAGGTGACATGAGTGACAGCAAGGGCATTGCTTCAGAAACCATGGCCTGGGCAGGATGACCCCCAGGGAACTCACACACACCTCTGCAGAGCCTGTTGAAATCAGAAGGCAATCAAAAACCCCAATTATAACACGAATTCTCAGCTCTGCAACGGAGATGTCAGTAGCTGTGATTTGACTGTAAGCATCAAGCTGCTTTACCTGGAGGTTTTGCCTCCGTGCTGCTGTAGACCAGCTGTAATTTTGGGCATTTGTTCTTGACAAAAGAAGGGCTCAGGTGAGCCAAGGCACGGGGCACAGGCTGAGCACCTGGGAAAGATGTCAGGAAAATGGGGCTCCAGGGGCTTCTTCCCTGACATGACTGAATACACTTTGTGTTCAGTAAATACTTCATGTGTTTTATTCCAGCCTCTGTAACCAAACCTAAACTAAATCAATATGACCTTGCCCAAGAACATGTATTTTGGTTTGGTTCCTAATTTTAACTTCTAGATAAAACTGAAGAGATTTGGCTTTTACCATGGCTCCTCATTCCGAGCTGGCATCTGACCTCAGTGAGTGAGAACAGCCTGGCTGCTCTCCAGGAGCTCACTGATCTGGGCCAAGCTGCAACATCTGATTATTATTATTATTATGTGGCCTTATTGACACACTGGTTAGAGAGTCCCTGAACTGAATTGGAAGAGACAGTTTTAATATCCTCTGCAAGAGAATTTTCCAGGAACAGAGGTGGTGTGTGTTTAGGTACAGTGAGGGCTCTGTTCATCACCCTGCAGGAGGGTCCCAGAGCCGAGGGCAGCAGGGTGGGCAGCCCTTGCTGAGGAGAGCTGCTCCATTTCCCAGGGCATTTCCCAGGGATAGATGTGGGCTCCTGGCAGGGCTGACATGGGCAGAGCAGCTCCCCTGGGCAGCACCCCCAGCTCCTGCTCTGTCACCTGCCTGTGTCCCCGCTCTGTCCCTCGGGATGGGGCTGGGGGCACCGGCAGCCTGTGTGCAATGTCAAACACAGCTCCTGCTTGCAGACAGCTGAGCTGGAAATGGATTAACTTATGATATCCTGGCTTTCAGAAGTCTGAGGGTTTCTGATGTTTTGGGACTGTTGTCATCTTGATTTATTTTCTGGGTTTGAAAGGCTTGAACTTGGATATCCATCTTTAGGTTCGTGCTGTCTGCTCAGCACTTCCCTGAGCTGCTCTGGTATTTCATCTTCCTACAAGATTACTCTGCTGGAGTAAATGTAAGGATGGCAAAACCCTCTGGAGGCACTTTGGGCCGGTTTATTTAGAAGGAAAAATGTGGTAGATTTTCAAAAACACTGCCGTGGGAAAGAAGGGAACAGTCCTTTTGGAAATCTCAGGTGATGTGAAGGAGGTGATCAATACCTGTTCCCACGGTCCCACTGGGATGCACCGTGCTGACAGTCTGGGATGTGGGAAATCAGACACTTAAAGAGAACTGGTTTTTAAAAGTGTGGAGAGGCCCATGTGCCCCATTTCCCTGTGATTCTGTCTGGAAACAAGGCCAGCAGCGGTGACACAGTGAGGGGGACACGGCCCCGCTGTCTGGGGGGGTTCTGCCCCTCTCCCTCTGCCCCACCCTGGACACGTCCTGCAGCCTCACTCAGCCCCAGCTCAGCCTTCCCACCCTGCCCATGGCACACAGAACCTTCTGGAAGCGCTGGGCTCTGGCAGAGAGAAGGTTCTGGAAGCTCTGGGCTGAGGCAGAGGGAAGGAAGGTTCTGGAAGCGCTGGGCTCTGGCAGAGAGAAGGTTCTGGAAGCTCTGGGCTGAGGCAGAGGGAAGGAAGGTTCTGGAAGCGCTGGGCTCTGGCAGAGAGAAGGTTCTGGAAGCTCTGGGCTGAGGCAGAGGGAAGGAAGGTTCTGGAAGCTCTGGGCTAAGGCAGAGAGAAGGTTCTGGAAGCTCTGGGCTGAGGCAGAGGGAAGGAAGGTTCTGGAAGCGCTGGGCTGAGGCAGAGGGAAGGAAGGTTCTGGAAGCGCTGGGCTCTGGCAGAGGGAAGGAAGGTTCTGGAAGCTCTGGGCTGAGGGAAGGAAGGTTCTGGAAGCTCTGGGCTAAGGCAGAGAGAAGGTTCTGGAAGCTCTGGGCTGAGGCAGAGGGAAGGAAGGTTCTGGAAGCGCTGGGCTGAGGCAGAGGGAAGGAAGGTTCTGGAAGTGCTGGGCTCTGGCAGAGGGAAGGAAGGTTCTGGAAGTGCTGGGCTCTGGCAGAGGGAAGGAAGGTTCTGGAAGCGCTGGGCTGAGGGAAGGAAGGTTCTGGAAGCTCTGGGCTGAGGGAAGGAAAGTTCTGGAAGCTCTGGGCTGAGGGAAGGAAGGTTCTGGAAGCGCTGGGCTGAGGGAAGGAAGGTTCTGGAAGCTCTGGGCTGAGGGAAGGAAGGTTCTGGAAGCTCTGAGCTGTGAGGGCTGACCCAGCGTGGATGGGCTGTGGCTGCCGTCACTCACAGGACAAGTTTTCAATACAGACCTTAGGCCCTGGTTTGAATTTCTTGCAACTGTCAGGTTTGTTTTAATCCCTGTGTTCTTTGACCAGCAAAGACTGTAGAAAAACATTTATTTCCTTGTCTTTTTTTCCTCCATCTGTTTGATGCTGCTCCAGTACCAAGTGATTCAGCTCAGGCTGAGAAAGGGAAAGAGCCAGATCTCCCTTCTTGTCTTCGCAAAAGCATTTCGGGGTCACTTCTGCAGCTTTGCAAAAATGCGGCTCAGGAACATTCCCGGGTTCCTTGTGCCAGGAGAGCTTTGTGGCAGTCACTTCAGAGAGCTGAGGGAACTTTTTTCTGAGATAAATCACCAGCACCACTTTGACAGCAAATATCCATCTTCAGCCCAGAGCACTTAATGGCCATGAGCTAATCTTCATCATAAATACCAGTTCCAATTTTGCTTCAAACAGGTGGAATGTCAAATGGTGAGTGTTGGCCAGCTGAAATTAGTTTGATCTTGATCAGAACTACAGTGGGAGCTCTGGCTCTGAGGGCAGACACAAAGATTAAGTGTCACCCTGCAGAAAAATGATGGATTTGCTGGAAGGGAAGAAAGAAACTGAACTCCTCATTTCCAAGACCCCTTGTCGGAATTATTCCAAGTAGACTTTGCCTGCTCTGTGCTCGAAGCACACGGGTACGAGCATTTGAAGCAGAGCTGTGACTTTTAGGCAGATGAGAGAGAGCCTTGCAGCTCCAGGGAGATGAGACTGGGCTCTGCAGCTCCAGGGAGATGAGACTGGGCTCTGCAGCTCCAGGGAGATGAGACTGGGCTCTACAGCTCCAGGGAGATGAGACTGGGCTCTGAAGCTCCAGGGAGATGAGACTGGGCTCTGAAGCTCCAGGGAGGGAGATGAGACTGGGCTCTGCAGCTCCAGGGAGGGAAATTGGGCTCTGCAGCTCCAGGGAGATGAGACTGGGCTCTGCAGCTCCAGGGAGGGAGATGAGACTGGGCTCTGCAGCTCCAGGGAGGGAGATGAGATTGGGCTCTGCAGCTCCAGGGAGATGAGACTGGGCTCTGCAGCTCCAGGGAGGGAAATTGGGCTCTGCAGCTCCAGGGAGATGAGATTGGGCTCTGCAGCTCCAGGGAGGGAGATGAGACTGGGCTCTGCAGCTCCAGGGAGGGAGATGAGACTGGGCTCTGCAGCTCCAGGGAGGGAAATTGGGCTCTGCAGCTCCTCACGCCCAGCCCTTGGTGTCACCCCTGGCTCTGTGGGCCAGGGACTGTCCGGCTCTCCTGGGGTGGTCAGTCCCCAGCAACACCTCCCTCTGCCCAGCACCCAACAGAAGGGGGACAGAATTCCTGCCTGCCTGCCCCTCAGACAGCCCCTGGGCTCCTGCCTCAGTTTCCCAGCAGCACGAGGAGCTCAGGGCAGTTTGGAGGGAGCGGAGAATTCCATCCCATGGTGTTCATGGTGGACACTTGGAATCACCAGGGCCATGCTGGGCACAGGGAGCTCTGCCATGGGCTGTGGGAGCCAGGACATGGGGACACAAATTCCCAGCTCTCCAGTGCCCTCCTGCCCGAGCCACGCTGTGTCACCGTGCCTGTGGAGGTGCTGCAGCTCCCCCAGCTCTGCCCCAGCTCTAGGCCATCGTACTTTTTATATCCTTTCCCCCAGTTCCTTGTGAACTCCTCCAAAATTAACCAGCTCTGTGTTTCCTAGCCTTTTACCAGCTATTAGAATGGCTTCTTTTGATTACTAAAAAAGACTTCCGAGCTTCCCAAACATCATCACGCACTAAAAGCGGAAAGAAAGGCGCAGGCTGTGCTGGGGGGACTTCACAGGCTGATGTCTTTGTACCACTGAATGGCTTCGGATCGAGCTGTAATTGAGCAGTGACTAACACTGAGTGCAGAGATTTCTTCTCTTATTTAGATCTCGTGCATCACTTTTATAATAATGCTGAATAATATTAGCAGCACTGTAGTGTGGCTTCTCCACGGATCTCAGTTTGTTTATTGCAATTGCTGCACCAGTCTGTACCGGCCCTTAGGAAGGCAGAATGGTTTGGGAGATACAGCATTTAAATCAGGATTAACCAGCGTCAGGGGGAGTCGGTGGGACAGTGGGACAGGGGGATAGAGGGACAGGGGGACAGAGGGATAGAGGGACAGGGGGACAGAGGGACAGAGGGATAGAGGGACAGAGGGACAGCAGGACAGTGGGATAGAGGGACAGGGGGACAGAGGGACAGCAGGACAGTGGGACAGGGGGACAGCAGGACAGTGGGACAGAGGGACAGCAGGACAGTGGGACAGAGGGACAGGGGGACAGCAGGATGCTGCCCGAACAGGCAGCTGTGCCCCTCCCCTGCCTGCTGTGCCCAGGTGAGCACCCCTGACCCCGGGCAAGCCCCCTGGAAGGGAAGGGGAGCAGGGAGGGGGATCAGGGGCACAGAGCATCCCCAGGGCTGGTACCCGCTCTGAGCATCCCCGCACAGGCTGGGAGAGGAGGGGAGCGGGCGCTGCTGCTCAGACCTTCAGAGGTCTTCAGAGACCTCCCCCGGCAGAGCGAGGGGGCTCTGGCTCCTGCAGATGTGTTGTTTATAAATACGTGCTGTACTTAGGAAAGTGCCGTTCAATTTACCAATAACGCTGGATTTATTTTTCCCAGTTGCCTCCAGTCTCTAAGTCGGAGCTGCGCAGCCCATTGGCTGCCTGCGATGGTTTCTCAGGAAACTGGCTATTAAGGAGCAGGAAAAACGTCTGTGAGTCACAGATACTTATAAACAAGCTGAGGGGATTGATTGGGCTGCAGCAGGAGCCATCCCACAGTGCCAGGTCCCGTCCCCAGCGCTGGCAGGGCTCTGGCACATGTGGGAACATTTGGGAAGGGACATGGCCTGGGGAGAGCTCATCTCTCTCCTCTCTCCCGACCCCTCAGGGCTCAGCACTCACAGCTTCACTGTCTGGGGATGCTCTGTGATCGCTCTGTGCTGCTGCAGCCTCTGTGCCCAGCTCTGGGGGCTGAGTGCCCCTGGCACCCCAATCCTGGGCTGGCACCTCAATCCTGGACTGGGACCTCCATCCCAGACCATCACCCCCATCCCAGCCTGGCATCCCCATCCCAGACCATCACCCCCATCCCAGACCATCACCCCCATCCCAGCCTGGCATCCCCATCCCAGGCCATCACCCCCATCCCAGGCTGGCACCAGGCCCCTCCTCGCCCCCATGGCAGCCCCATCCCCAGCTCCAGCCGCGCGTTCTCCTCCTCCCACCCTCTCCCCTGCTCTAGTGAGGGGCACGGAGGGCACGAGCAAAGCCAGGGCTTCTGCAGCATCCCCCAGAGCACCAGGAGAGAGAAAAAGCAGATGAGGCCTGGGCAGAGCCTGCGAGGGGCAGCCCCAGCCCTGCGGTGGCCACTGGCACCTTTGGCACCCTTTGGCGGTGGCCACCAGAGCCACTGGGGTGGCCACCAGTGCCTCATGGGCCGTGCTGGGCCAGTGGGACCCCACGTGCAGTGAGGCACTGGAGAGGGCAGGAAACAGCGAGGGCTTCTCAAGAGCTCTCTCCCTGTTTATTCCGTATCCATTGGAAAAGCGATTGTGTCCTGAAATAATTCCTCTGCTGTCATGTGGGGAGTTGATGACAGAAGCAGAAATAGCTTCCCCCACGGTAATGCCTCGTGTGTGCTGCTCTGGGCGGTGCTGCAGACACAGCCCTGCTCCCTTTTCTCATCTTTTATCCCCCAGATCAACAGAAATGTTCAGAAATTTTGGGAAATTTCTCCTTTCCATTCTGTCTCTCAGTGCCGTACAAAACTTCACTCCTGTCAGCGCTCCCGTTACCGGTTTCGTACATTCTGACATACATTAGTCTGGAATAGAAAAATCTTCTTTCATATTAAAGCTAATCTAGAATTTTGCTTTAATAAATTGGATCATGCTCAAGGAAATCAGAGTGAAATATCAGCTTGTTAAGTTTCATATCACCAGCTCTCTGATAGGTATAATATTGCAATTTCTGGTGAATAAATTATCAAAAAGTTTTATGTGCTGTGTCTAATCTCAATTTCCATCAGATAGAAATTACCACCTACCTCCCAAAGGATGGATTTTTTATTATTATTCTTCTGTACAACAGCAAAATTAATTATGCTGTTTGGGGTGGGAGTTTATGAAAAAGACACAGAGGGTGGTTCTTAGGGAATTATCTTATTAATGTTACTTCAGCCTTCCAAATAAACACGAGGGATTCACTTGAGAGGGAGGCAGAGTCATTAACTGCTTTGATTCAGTGGATCAACTCTGTCCCACTTCAAAGTCTCATCTTCATTATTTGGCACCAGCTCTCAGCCTTATCACTTTTTTAAATGCCCTCCTCTTCTCAGCACTTTGGAGATATTTTCCTGAGCGGGTTGTTTTTTCCACTGGCCCTGGTGGAGCTGCATCATTATTCCACATCTTAACGGCACTCTAATCTTCCTCCTAATTACATGTAATGAGTATTTTGGAGTTGACAGAAGTACATCAAGACATAATAATAAAGAAAATTACTAAATTGAGTCTTCCAATTACGTTCTATTAGCTCAGATGGGTGGCATCTAGTAGAAATAAAAATAGACATTATTAAAATCCTTCCATTTTCCCTTGGTATTTTATCCCGACCCCACATGGTGCTTCCACAGTCACATCAACAACAGCTCTCTGTCCAAGCCAGAGCCTTGCAGAGCAGAGAAGAGCAGAGCAGGGTCCTGGCTGTGCTGGAGAGGCCAGAACATAACTGCCTGCCCTGGGAGCAGCTTCATCCCTCAGCTGGGAAGCCCTGGACCCATTAATAAATTAATTAATAAATGCCCCATCATGTGTGAGGGTGCTGTAAATGGTGACAGCCCAGGAGGAGTGAGGGCACTCAGCCTTTCTTAGGATAAGCTCCACTTTTTTCCCTGTTGCTAATTGAAGGAAGCAAATTTCATTTGTTCTCTGACTGGAAGATGGAGGCTTTGCTCCTGTTTTCTTACCACATCTTGTATCATTTATGGCCTCTTTCCACAGTGCTGATTGTGGTATAAATTGAGGAAAGGTCTCAATTACCACAGCTCTTCCATCCACTGAGTCCTTCTGAGTTTTCTCACCTGGTGATGCAGCCATGGGTCGGTGCAGGGCGAGCCCTGCAGTATCTGCCCCTGGGGACTGGGCAAAATCTTCATCCCACATCCTTGACCTGATGCCAAGGCCAAGCCACAGCACCCAAACTCTCTCAGGGTCTGTGGTTTGTGCTGAAGCTCCTCTGGCTTTGGGGTCTAAATGCAAACACAGTTCTTGGGGTTTGTGTCACCCCAGGGTTACCTTGTCCTCACCTTTTTCCCAGTATTTTGCTTCTCTTTACGCACATCCCACTACCAAGGGGTTGAAATTTCAGAAAAGCCCCTCCCAGCTGAGAGAGATCAGCTAGAGAAGCAGATTTAAATATTTGTTCATGTCCATAAGTGTCTTTGTGTGTTCAGGACAGTCTCAGAGGTTCGTCCCTTCCCAGCCAGGGGAAAGTCCAGCAACGCTGCTTTCCCTGCTCCCCCTCCGAGTGGCCTCAGCCACAGTTTGGAATGGATTTGTTAAACTCAGAATTAAACACGAGTCAGGATGCAGCTCTCTCCTGTGTTATGGTACAGAAAACCACGCAGACGTGACGAGGTCTGACCCCCTCGGCTGCTTCCACTGCTCCCACCAGGAGCTGGCAGATGAGCAGCTGAGCCCACGTTGTTTTCCAGCTGTTTGCTTGCTCTTCCCCACAAAGAGCCATATTCTGTGCTTCCCATCACTCAGGAGCACCATCCCTGACATTCAGACTCATCCCAGCAACCTTGGGATGTCTGAGAGTCATTTCCCACAGCAAGGCTGGAGGAACAAGCTGGATTGGAGGTGCTCCCTGGTGCAGTGCCATTTGGAAGCAGGAGTGTGATCAGACTGAGGGATTGCCCGTTAACTGCTTGAGTGGTGGAAATGAAACCTGTGAACAGCTCGGCTGTTCCTCCCCAGAAACGGCCCCTCTGCAGCTCAACCCAGCTGATCTTTCCTAAAGACAATTAGAGGATGCAAATATTTATAAATCACCCGTGTCTTTTTCACCCACTGATATGTTAAACACAACCTCTGTGTTTCCAGTCAGGCTGAACAGACTCTGCCCCTCTCCATCATTCCTGAGCAGGGCCCAGGTGCTGCTGTGGCCTCAGGTGTGTCCTGGGCTGCCTGGGGAGCAGGATCACGTCCCCACATCCCCCACATCCCCCACATCCCCCATATCCACATCCCCACATCCCCACATCCCCACATCCCCCATATCCACATCCCCACATCCCCACATCCCCACATCCCCCATATCCACATCCCCACATCCCCACATCCCCACATCCCCACATCCCCACATCCTCACATCCCCCATATCCACATCCCCCATATCCACATCCCCACATCCCCACATCCCCCATATCCACATCCCCACATCCCCACATCCCCACATCCTCACATCCCCACATCCCCCATATCCACATCCCCACATCCTCACATCCCCACATCCTCACATCCCCACATCCCCACATCCTCACATCCCCACATCCCCCATATCCACATCCCCACATCCCCACATCCTCACATCCCCACATCCCCACATCCCCCATATCCACATCCCCCATATCCACATCCCCACATCCTCACATCCTCACATCCCCACATCCCCACATCCCCCATATCCACATTCCCACATCCCCCATATCCCCATATCCCCACATCCTCACATCCCCACATCCCCCATATCCACATCCCCACATCCCCACATCCCCACATCCCCCATATCCACATCCCCACATCCCCACATCCCCACATCCCCACATCCCCCATATCCACATCCCCACATCCCCACATCCCCACATCCCCACATCCCCCATATCCACATCCCCACATCCCCACATCCCCACATCCCCACATCCTCACATCCTCACATCCCCCATATCCACATCCCCACATCCTCACATCCCCACATCCTCACATCCCCACATCCCCCATATCCACATCCCCACATCCCCCATCCCCACATCCCCCATATCCACATCCCCACATCCCCACATCCCCACATCCTCACATCCCCACATCCCCCATATCCACATCCCCACATCCCCACATCCCCACATCCTCACATCCCCACATCCCCCATATCCACATCCCCACATCCCCACATCCCCACATCCCCACATCCCCACATCCCCACATCCCCACATCCCCCATATCCACATCCCCACATCCCCACATCCTCACATCCCCACATCCCCCATATCCACATCCCCACATCCCCACATCCCCACATCCCCACATCCCCACATCCCCCATATCCACATCCTCACATCCCCACATCCCCACATCCCCACATCCCCACATCCCCACATCCCCACATCCCCCATATCCACATCCCCCATATCCACATCCCCACATCCCCACATCCCCACATCCCCACATCCTCACATCCCCACATCCCCACATCCCCACATCCCCACATCCCCACATCCCCCATATCCACATCCCCCATATCCACATCCCCACATCCCCACATCCTCACATCCCCACATCCCCACATCCCCACATCCCCACATCCTCACATCCCCTGCCTTTCAGAGGAGCAGGATGACATCCTCCTGAAACTTTCTGTGATATGGAACATCCACATCACTGGGAATATGGAACTGACAGCAAGAGAAAAGGTCCCTTCCAAGCTGCAGGTGTTTAAATCCAATGGAATCCAAGTCATTTGCCAGTTTCCAGTGCCACTGGTGCCACCCTCCCCATCCCTCTGCCCACCCAGCACCACCACTGTCCCCCAGCCCCTTTTTGCTGCAGTTTCAGCCTCCTCTCAGTGTGGTGTGGCCTTGCAGGGTGAGGCAGCTTTGTCTCTCCCAGCTGTGCAGGGCAGAAGCAGTGAAATGTCACCACCTGTAGTGACTGTCAGGAAGGTGGATCTGGGTGTGGAACAAGGACCTGCATGGGGAATGTGAATCTCCTGCTGCTGCAGAAAGCCACGGCCCCAGCTGAGAGCCCAAAGGCATCCTGTGGCCTTTGGCAGTGACCATCCCCTCCTCTCCCTTCCCTCCCCAGCCCAGCTCCAGCGCCTCGGGGCACGCAGCCAGGCCAGGGCTGGGGCTCAGCGCTGCCTCAGACTTGGAGCTGGCCACATCAGACACGCCGTGATTTATACATCCTGTCCCAAGAAATGGCTCCAGCAGAAGAAAAGCACCGATTGAAATTGCTGCTGTCACTTCTGCTTCCTGTTTATGAGGCAGGATTGGGTTACACAGATGTCAGCGGTGGCACCGCGAGCGCCGCATCTGCCCTGGCTCAGGTACGGAGAAAATGAGGGAACATGAGCTCTCAAATCACATTTTGGTGCCAATATCTTCCTTAGCAATAAGGGAAAGAAGAAAAACAATTTCAGGAAAAGGCAGTATATAAGGCACGGTCGCTCCTGAAGCAGAACAATTATTGCTGCTACAGAGGAACCTGTGATGCATCATCTTCTTAACAACTCCTGCGAGAGAGAAGGGTTATCGAGGGACTCGGGGGGAGAATCTCTAACCCCAATCTTTAATAAAGAGCTGGAAAGAAATCAGGAAATTATACACTTGTAGGGTTGATCTCAATGGTAAATGCGAGTCTACAGAAATTAATAAAGGATGAGGTCACCCAACAGCTGGAGGAGTTCGTGTTGGCTTGAAAAAAAATACTCCAGATGGCTTTTCTAATTTATTTTTTAAAGGAATAAGGCCTTACCTGACAAAGCTGTCAGAATGTTCTCAGCAGCTGGCAGAGGAGACGAGGTGAGATGGGCAGTGACAGGACCTGGATGAAAACATAACTCAGTGTTCCAGCGAAGGGCAGAGGGTGGCACAGCCCCAGGGGAGGGGGCACAGCCCCAGGGGAGGGGGCACAGCCCAGAGCCACTGCCCTCCTGGGGCACTGCTGTGGAGATTTAACCAGCCAGGGGCCAGCAACACAGCCCTGTGACAATGTGACCCTGACAAAACCCCTTCAGTCACACTCTGGGGAGAAAACCCTCATTCCTCCCCCTGCCCCAGCCAGCCCAGGCCGTGGTGGGCACGGCAGAGGGGACCCCCATCCCTTGGCAGAGCTGGCTGGGGTGCCAGAGGCTCCTTCCTTGGACACTCTGGGGGTTGATGCAAGGCCAGGAACGCGAGGGTGCTGCACCAGGAGCAGTGAGGAGCTCCTGGACGTGCTGGGGCTTCCACAGACCCAGAGGAACCGAGAGTGCTGGGGCTGAGCTCAGCCCTGGCTGGCCTGGAGCAGCAGGGACACCCCGAGTGGCTGTGAGCTGCTCCTGGGCTGCCTCAGGTGGTGTTTGGGGCACATTCGAGGGGCACAGGGCTGGCTGGGGTTTGGGATCAGGAATGGGACAGGCAGGAGGCTGCCTGGGACCTGCCTGGAAGCCTCAAAGTCACTGCTTCATTCTGAGAATGGAGAGGAGAGAAATTGCTTAAATAGGAGGTGCCTGGCCATGGTTTCATTCCCTGTGCTATCCCACAGGATGTTCAGCAGGGAAAGAGAGCTCTCAGCATGGACAGGAACCGGATCTGCCCCATGGGAGAAGCCCCACTGAGAGCAGAACCCTTCCCTGGGATGTGGGTGTGAGCAGGGACGGTGCAGAGAGCTGGGGAATGCTTTGTGCACCTCTGTTCCCCAACCTGACACTGACCACATACAGCCTGGGAATGGCCAACTCGGGAGATTTTATCAGGAATTTCATGGCACTGTTTCCTTAGCTGACAAGACTTCCCTCAGCTCTATTGCCAGGACTCATGCAATACAGGAATTTATTTTGGTTTTACTACAATGTATCATTTTAACCTATTACTTCAGCCCTTAAATTGCAGTAAAACCCCTGTGACTGGGAAATGCAGCAGAAAGGAACCTGCAGAAGGTTTTCCCAGCTGGGTGGTCTGTCCCAGCCCCGCCAGCCCTGCAGCTCCCACATTTTCCACAGAGAACTTCTGGTGAACTTTTAACACTGAGCTAATCCTGAGCTGGTGTGAGCAAGCTCTGTGGATGAGAGAGAGGTTTTACAAACCAGGGATTCTCTCACAGCATTCTCCTGACCTTTCTCTGCTGAAGGACCATCCCACTGCTCAGGGGACAAAAAATGGGTCACCCTCAGCCTCCTTCTTGCTCAGCTATTGAAAGAGATGTGATAAGTAAATAAACATTTCAGCACTGAGTGAACAAGATGTTTCTGTGCTGAGGAATCATAGCAGCCCTGTGGTAACTGCAGAGGCTGTAATTAGTCAGCAGGAACCACTGGAAACCAGCACCTGACCCTCTGTGTGCAGGCCCTGACATGCTTCTGCCCACCCAACTCTGCTGCTTTCGGGAAAAATGTGTTGTTTTTCAGCTGGTTTCTAATGCCTTATTAACTTCTTTGTCACTCTGATGTGTGGGGAGTGGACTTCATGCTCTGGTTTTGCTCAGCTGTTAGTCTTGACTCGGGGGGAGTGCTGAGCCCCAGGCACTGACAGATTTCCTGGGCCCTGTACACCAAAATATTTACTCATCTATTTACTAATTTACTAACTACATATTAGTAAATATTTATTCAGACTGATTAGCTGGAAGCTCCTTCTGTTGGGTTCTTGCTCAGTTCCAGAGTGCTTGAGCTTCATGTGGCAGCAACCAGAGCTGGGAACCACCAGGAACCCCAGCCTGGGACCCCTCTGGGTCTCCCTGACCCTTCCTGGCCAAAGATCATTTCAGACTGTCCATGTTATGTTTTGTAACCAAAACTGTGATTTTGGTCTTTCTTTTGGTCTTTTGCTCCTAGTGCCTGATAATGGATACGTTGCGGGAAAAAAGGAGAAAACCTCAACATTTGACCAGTCCCAGAGATTTCAAATCAGGGCAACTTTGAAGGTTACACAAAGAAACTTATTGAAGATTTTTATCATTTTCCTGTCCATTAAAAAGCTGGCACACAGGTGCATGTCTAAGTCTACCCATTGCCATCTTTCATGTCTTGGCCCTTTTTGATTTTCCTTTTATTTTTACTCCTGCTTTTATTCTTTCTCTCTTTTATTCAACAGTGACAATTCAAACCATCTTTTTTTCAAACACATTGCCAGGTCAGTAAATCACAATACAAACTATTTAAAGTTAGGCTGCAATGTGCACAGCCATAAACAGCCAATAAATAAATCTGTTGGCATCTAAAGGTGTCCTCTCCCAACAGACTTTCTTACAGTCATTTCCTAATTTTGCTGCTGACTGACTTACCAAAGTCGTTCTTTCTGTCCTTAGGAGAAAAAGAGGAAATACTAAAGAATCATTTATTTCCAGTGGCATCATCTATTTCTGCTAAATCAGTAGCAGGTCACGTTGGCTCAGGAAGAGCTCTCCTCATCCTTCCAGCCAAAATGAACCTTGGCTATGAAAAGCAGCATGGTTACCGTGTGATTTGGGAAAGTTGATAAAAATAAACAGGGATCAGGGCAAGGTGGAGCCGGAGATGTGGCTCATCCCCCTTCGTGTGCCTGCAAATGCCTCTTTATCCACCGTTCTCCAGAAGATGGAACAAGGCAGGGATTATTACAGTAATGTCCCTGCCACTCTGAATAAAACATGAACAAAATTAGTTACTCTTGCCTCAGATTGAAGCAATTATTTCATGTCTCCTTGCACGAGGCCATGTGTAAGCGATTGCCAGGCGCTGCAGACAGGGCCGTAAAGGATGGAGAAATAACAGCTGGGACTAATTGGAATTATGGTCTTGACTTGATCCACTCCGTTTATTTATTTATTTGTGTGTGTGCAGGGAGGGGAGGGAAGTTTCCCTCAGCGTGCAGAACATTTAAAGGGAAAAGAGCCATGGCAAATGTGCCGGTGAGCTTGGCTGCTTTAATTAACCTTTCCACACGAAGCCATTCCATTCCCCAGCTGATCCCCTCGTTAACACTCCCTGTGTGCCCTGCCTGTCCTCCCCTGGCACCAGGCTGGCACTGCCAGCTCGTCCCCATGGCCGCTGGGGTGGGCACACGGGGCAGCCCTGGCGCTGCCAGCCTGGCACACACTGGGCTGCTGGCAGGGAAAAGCTGGTCCTGGGCAATCTGAAACTCCTGCACTCCTCACCCATCTGTGCCTAATTATTCACAGGCACAAGGAGGCAGCTCTGAGAAAATTGAGGTAGCTCAGGATGAAAATTCTGGGTGCTTTAGTGCAGCCTAATGCCCAGCCAGGCTTTGGGAGGTTTGGGGGGATCCCATTCCCAGGGGAGCTCAGGAAAGAGGGCAAATGGCTGAGGAGCTTGTGGAAAACATCTGGCACTCAGCAGGTTCCTCCAGGCTGTTTGGGCTCTGAGTGAGTGATGTTTTCAGCCCACACTGTGCTGTTTGTCTGCAGCCCCAGCCCCTGGATCCACGAGGGCTGCTCTGGGCTCTGCCCATGCCTGTGCCTTGGGGCCCAGCACGGTGGCACCCGGGGTGTTTGGGGTGCCTGGGGTGTCTGGGGTGTCTTTTGGGTGTTACTTGGGGTGTCTGGGGTGTTGTTTGGAGTGTCTGGGAATCAATCCCCATCATCTGAAAGCAGCAAAATGGTGCTTGGCAGCCGTGGGGGAGTGCAGAGGCTGAGTGTTTGCAGGATGTTTGGGAAATGCTGTAGCCTCCTGGCTATAGATAGGCACAGAAGCCGCCGAGGCCGTTGGGAGCAGAGCACAGCTCATTTCAGGACATTGTGGGTTAATCTGGTGGTTTTTCTGCCCTACTTTTTTTTTTTCTTAAGATGTGGCAGGATGCTGCTGAAAATGTGTAACTCAGGGCTCTGGAAAGAATCCTGTGAGTTGCAGTGAATAAATGCAGAGCAGGGAGTATAAAATATATATGTTTCTTAATATTTATTCATAGATTAAGAAGCCAATATGGTGGCTGAGATGAATGCTAAAAACTTTAATTAAAACCAAAACAACAACGCTTTCTTTCAGTTGCTGTAGCAGCAGAGAAAACGTAGGTAAACATCCTTCTTTGTGAAAAATGATCTTGTTCCTAGCAAAGCCCACCACCTCCCTTTCCCAATAGGAATGTATCATCCTGCTGAACTGAACCATGAAATGACACCGTGCAAAGTCCTCGGAAGTCAGCGTGAGGCTTTTTGCTGATCTTGCTGGACGCCGGATCAGGAGGCGGAAAATTATCTCATTTCATTAATTAGTCAGGAGAAAATTAATCATCTTCTGATGCATGAAATGTTGAATGCTGATTTCCCCTCTCCTGGGCTGTCTGTGCCAGGGCTTGGGGAGACGAGGGTTGGATCGAGCATCGTCTGCTTGTGTGGGTTCCATTGCTGGGGGCTTCTCCCACTGCCCATCTCCCACCACAGGGCAGGGATCAGGGCAGAGTGAGGGGAGGGAGGGATGGAGAGATGGAGGATGGATGGACGGATGGATGATGGATGGATGGATGGATGGATGGATGATGGATAATGGATGGATGATGGATGGATGATGGATGGATGGATGGATGGATGATGGATGGATGATGGATGGATGGATGATGGATGGATGATGGATGGATGGATGGATGGATGGATGGATGGATGATGGATGGATGGATGGATGGATGGATGGATGGATGGATGATGGATGGATGGATGGATGGATGGATGGATGATGGATGGATGGATGGATGGATGATGGATGATGGATGGATGGATGGATGGATGGATGGATGGATGGATGGATGGATGATGGATGGATGGATGGATGGATGGATGGATGGATGGATGATGATGGCTGGATGGATGATGGATGGATGGATGGATGGATGGATGGATGGATGGATGATGGATGGATGGATGGATGGATGGATGGATGGATGGATGGATGGATGATGGATAGATGATGGATGATGGATGGATGGATGGATGATGGATGGATGATGGATGCAGGGATGGATGATGGGTGCAGGGATGGATGATGGATGGATGATGGATGATGGATGGATGGATGATGGATGGATGATGGATGGATGGATGATGGATGGATGATGGATGGATGATGGATGGATGATGGAGGGATGATGGATGGATGGATGGATGGATGGATGATGGATGGATGCAGGGATGGATGATGGATGCAGGGATGGATGATGGATGGATGGATGATGGATGATGCATGGGTGATGGATTATGGATGATGGATGGATGGATGGATGGATGATGGATGGATGATGGATGGATGATGGATGATGGATGGATGATGGATGGATGGATGGATGATGGATGGATGGATGGATGGATGATGGATGGATGATGGATGGATGATGGATGATGGATGATGGATGATGGATGGATGATGGATGGATGATGGATGGATGATGGATGGATGGATGGATGGATGATGGATGGATGGATGATGGATGGATGGATGGATGGATGGATGGATGGATGGATGGATGATGGATGATGGATGGATGATGGATGATGGATGATGGATGGATGATGGATGATGGATGGATGGATGATGGATGGATGATGGATGATGGATGATGGATGGAGGGATGGATGGATGATGGATGGAGGGATGGATGGATGATGGATGATGGATGGATGATGATGGATGGATGCAGGGATGGATGGATGATGGATGGATGATGATGGATGGATGATGGATGGATGATGGATGGATGATGATGGATGGATGATGGATGGATGATGGATGCAGGGATGAGTGGAGCTCCCTGCAGAGCTGACACCCAGCCCAGAGGGTGCCTCTGGCTGTCCCTCTCCCAGCTGTCCTCGCTTTGGACACTTCCAGGGATGGGGATCCCCAGTTTCTCTGGGCAGCCTGTGCCAGTATCCAAAACAGGAACTCCACTAAACTTTTACCAGGCTGTGCAGTGTCTCCAGGCCTGGCACGGGCATGGTGAGCAGTCCCCATGCCAAGGGTGCAGAGAGTAACTCACACCTGGATTTAAAGATGTTTTATTAGCTGTGGGGGAGACCTGAGCTCCTGCATGTCAGAATTAGAAACCATTACTGCGGAGTTTGACAAAAATCAACTCAACCTTGACTGTTCATAAACATGGCCTGACATTTCCCTCACTGCCTGTGCACACTGGGCAGGTTTTTAAAGAGTCCAACCCTATATAAAGGCTCACTGTTATGAAAAATCATTTACATTGGTTCCTTTCCCAAACACATCAATTCCAACCTCAATAAGAGCACACGGTGTTTGCATTTCCACTTCCCACCACGTGCTCCTGTGAGAGTGCACTGGAGTAGCTGGAGCACTTTATTCCATCCATAAACCTTGGTATTCCCAGCTCCATGGGGCCCTCCTTATGGGAAAATCAGAGTTTTAAAATGAGTTTTCCTTTCCAAGAGGAGACAATACAAATAAAATAGTTCATATAATGCTGATGGCACCCAGGGTGTTGGCAACTAGAATAGAATAACTGAGCCACAGAATGGTTTGGGTGGGGAGGGACCTTAAAGCCCACCCAGTGCCACCCCTGCCATGGTCAGGGACACCTCCCACTGTCCCAGGCTGCTCCAAGCCCTGTCCAGCCTGGCCTTGGGCACTGCCAGGGATCCAGGGCAGCCCCAGCTGCTCTGGGCAATGCAATATAATAATATTATAATAATTTAGCTTTAGGTTGCATTACATATCAGCAAGCAAAATACCTATTTGCTCATTTTACCTTCAAGTCATGAAGAAACGAGCATTTCATTTACTTTCTTCATTTACTTGTCAGCCCTATTCATTATAGATGCACATTTTCTAAGTTAAGTATCCAGATTTCATGTCTATATTATAATTAGGACTGGGAAAATCTAGTGGGTACAGGTATCATTTAGCATTCCTATTCAAATTGCTCCTGTTTTCAGACAGGGGTTGAG
Source organism: Poecile atricapillus (assembly GCF_030490865.1). Lineage (NCBI taxonomy): Eukaryota > Metazoa > Chordata > Aves > Passeriformes > Paridae > Poecile > Poecile atricapillus. The sequence goes on from NC_081261.1 coordinate 880,233, forward strand.
GAGGGGCATCCCCTGCAATGATGATAAAAGACATTTGGCCTTCTGTCTTCCATGGACAGCAGAAACCTGGCTGGCTGAAGCAAAAATCCCTTTATGGCTCAGGTTTGTGTCCTGCTCTGTGAAATGGGAGTAGCTGGGGGTGCTGGAGCTGTGACCACAAGGAATTCCCAAATATTCGTGGTGGAGGTGACAGCGTGGAGGTGGCAGTGGGTGTCATGCAGGTGACAGTGTGGTGGAGGTGGCAGAGTCATGGTGGAGGTGGCACAGATGACTGAGATGATGTTCAGGTGAGTGAGGAGATGTTCAGGTGAGTGAGGAGATGTTCAGGTGAGTGAGGAGGTGTTCAGGTGAGTGAGGAGATGTTCAGGTGAGTGAGGAGATGTTCAGGTGAGTGAGGAGGTGTTCAGGTGAGTGAGGAGATGTTCAGGTGAGTGAGGAGATGTTCAGGTGAGTGAGGAGGTGTTCACATGAGTGAGGAGGTGTTCAGGTGAGTGAGGAGGTGTTCACATGAGTGAGGAGGTGTTCAGGTGAGTGAGGAGGTGTTCAGGTGAGTGAGGAGGTGTTCAGGTGAGTGAGGAGGTGTTCAGGTGAGTGAGGAGGTGTTCAGGTGACTGAGGAGATGTTCAGGTGAGTGAGGAGATGTTCAGGTGACTGAGGAGATGCTCACATGAGTGAGGAGGTGTTCAGGTGACTGAGGAGGTGTTCAGGTGACTGAGGAGGTGTTCAGGTGACTGAGGAGATGTTCAGGTGAGTGAGGAGATGTTCAGGTGACTGAGGAGATGCTCACATGAGTGAGGAGGTGTTCAGGTGATTGAGGAGGTGTTCAGGTGAGTGAGGAGATGTTCAGGTGAGTGAGGAGGTGTTCAGGTGACTGAGGAGGTGTTCAGGTGAGTGAGGAGATGTTCAGGTGACTGAGGAGGTGTTCAGGTGAATGAGGAGGTGTTCAGGTGATTGAGGAGGTGCTCACATGAGTGAGGAGATGTTCAGGTGAGTGAGGAGGTGTTCAGGTGACTGAGGAGGTGTTCAGGTGAGTGAGGAGGTGTTCAGGTGAGTGAGGAGATGTTCAGGTGACTGAGGAGGTGTTCACATGAGTGAGGAGGTGTTCAGGTGACTGAGGAGATGTTCAGGTGACTGAGGAGGTGTTCACATGAGTGAGGAGGTGTTCAGGTGACTGAGGAGATGTTCACATGAGTGAGGAGGTGTTCAGGTGACTGAGGAGGTGTTCAGGTGACTGAGGAGATGCTCACATGAGTGAGGAGGTGTTCAGGTGACTGAGGAGGTGTTCAGGTGACTGAGGAGATGCTCACATGAGTGAGGAGGTGTTCAGGTGAGTGAGGAGGTGTTCAGGTGAGTGAGGAGGTGTTCAGGTGAGTGAGGAGATGTTCAGGTGACTGAGGAGGTGTTCAGGTGAGTGAGGAGATGTTCAGGTGAGTGAGGAGGTGTTCAGGTGACTGAAGTGATGTTCAGGTGAGCTCTGGCTGGAGCAGCTTTGCTGATGTTGTTCCCTGGGCTGCCTGAGGAGCTGTTTGTGCAGCCAGACGTGGTGGTTGTGTTTGAAGGCAGATGAAAGCTCTCCCCATCTGGGTCCTGGCTGCAGGATAACCGGGGGAGCTGCGTGTGGCACAAACACCAGCTCTGCTGGCCCTCCCTGCCCAGCAGGCAGCAGCTTTGCTTGAGATTAAACTCCTGCATGCAGCTCAATTACCACAAATGGTGCTGATAAGGAGTAAGGAATATCAAAGGAAAAACAGGATAACAGCCCTGAAATTATGTAAATGACTGATTGAGGAGTGTGGTAAAGATGAACTTTTTCCATTTGGGTATATTGAGTATTTTATTGTATTTGCAGAATCGCAGCCTCTCCTGGGGCTTTTCTAACGCTGTGGTTTGTATGTGCTACACTCAAGCCTAACCAGCTGTCTGCATGCCAGGGACATTTTTTTCCCCTTTATAAATGACAAGATTTTGATTTCACACCACAGTTATATCAATATTCCGGTCTCCTGAGAGCCTCTTAATGCGATGACAATCGCAATATTAGTTCAGGCTGTTAATCCCAGGGCTCCTGTATTTCAGCATCTCCCCAATCTCATCAGAATTATATTCTTTCAAGAATATATTGTTGTGTTTATCTTCGTATGTATCCCATAAATAATGCTGATGAGCATCCAAGCCATGGTCAGAAGTTTCCAGGGGAGTGTGGGGAGCTGTACGTGGCACATTTGGCATCCTGCATCCAGCCAGGACAGGCTCCTTCCCAGGCCACCCCTGCTCTGCTTCTTCTTGTGGATTTCTGCTCTTTCACAGAGAGGAATTGCCTGGTGCTCTGCAGTCTCCATTTGGAGTTTGAGGGGAAAATCCTCAGTGTGCTGCAGCCCCTCAGGTGGGAATGGTTTGGATCCTTCCCTGAGAATTCCTAGGTGAAGCAAAACCATCCCAGGATGTGGTAAAACACGGGAGTTACTTTGGTGCTGGGCTTGTTGTGGTTTGGGGTTTCTTCCAGATAGGTGTTTCTGTGAATACTTTGTGTAAACTTGGGTCTGCTCAAGGTGTCTGTGCTGGGTGAGGCTGAGCCCGAGGCTTTCCTGCCTGGAGAGGTGTTGGTGTGTTCCTTCCTCACACCAATGGCTGTGATTTTATCATCAACCAGATAAGGGGGTGTTGTCTGAGGCTCTGTGAATAATCTCACCTACCTTGCAGTGTCTTCTTGTCTGGTGTTTAATTAGCCTGATTTCTTTATGCTTCAGGCAGAGTATAGATCTGGCTGTAACTTCAGGAATTGTGTGTGTGACTCCAGGAATAACTCCAGGAATAACACTGCTGAGTCTGTTATGAGATGGTGCTGTGCCACAATTCCTCTGTGCTGCTGGGAATGTCACCTCGACCTCATGAATTAGGCAATAGTTGAGGGAGAGCAGATATTGCAGCATGTTGGCAAATCAGAGCCAACACACAGAGCTGTCAGTTCATCCTGGCTTCATTTTCTGGCTTCAAATAACTTAGGTGTTGTTATTTAGCAGAGTAGAGGGGATGTCCCCAGGAGGAGCAGGGTGGGCAGGAGCTGGCACATCCCCTCTGTGCAGCTTGGGGAGCTCCAGGTGTGCTCCTTCCCCTTTCCCACCTGTCATTTTCGGGGCTCAGTGCCCTCCCATCCCCTGCAGCTGTGGCTGAAGTCACTCCCTGGCTGCTCCTGTCTCACCCACAGCTCTCCCACACCTCTGCTCATCTCCTGCTCCCCTGCAGGGACCCAGGGAAGCACAAAAGCCTCTCTCTCTGTGCCTCAGAGGGCTTCATTATGTCTGTTCCAGCTCAGGAGTGTTCCCTGAAGGGTCTGCTCATCGTGCTGGTAATGGCCATGCAGAGCTGAAAACTACTTGATTTTATATCTATACATATATTTATGTATATATGTATATATGTTTAAAGAAGACAGAAAACCTTCTCCCATACTTCTGCCTAGGTCTGTCAGTAACTCAAAATATTAACCATACCCAGGGCAAGAGCCTTTGGTCTGCAGAAAAACCTACAAAAATACTTGCAAAGCTCTCCAGAAATTCTGCAAGTGGCCCAGAGCTTGCTTTGTCAAAGAATTTAAACATGTAGTCTTGACATGTAAATATTTCCAGAAATATTTCCTGAATAAATAAGATTCCTTCCAAGATGACCTCAGCCCTTGGCAGCAGTGAGAGCTGTACTGTACATCTTCCAGAAGGATTCATCTGCTGTGCTGGGCCCTGGAGCAGCTGCCAGGAGCTTGGCACCTCTGCTGGGATGGGGAACGGGAGTCTGGAGTGTGTCACCCCTGTCGAGCTCTGGGCTCTGAAGTCTCCTTTCCTCTCCTAATCCCATCCTCCTTCCAGGTCTGCAGCACCTCTGATCCCCACCATGTATAGTCAAATGTGGGGAGGCCGAGCTGAGCATCACTGGGCTTTATGGACCATAAATCATTTGGGTTTTATAGTTTCTATAACTCATCTTGCATTCCAGATGAGCAGGGCTGGAAGTTGGTTTGCCTCCAGTTTCTGGGGCAGGTTACTGGGGGTTCTGCAGAGCTGTTCCCACTGATCTGACCTTCCAAACCTCATGTGGGCTTTTCTCCACGTTATTTTTGGGGTTTTCCCTCAGGGTGAGCATCTGTCCCTGCAGCCTGTGCCAGCTCCCACCCTGTGTGCTCACAGATCCCTGAGGAGCAGGGAAAGCGTTTCCCCTCCAAACCTGGGGGGGACAGGCACTCCCTGGGGATGTGGGGACACAGCAGGCAATAAATAAATAAATCAATCAATGTTTGCCACAGCCCTCTCTTACTGCTTGGAGCTGTTTCCCACTTCTGTGTCTGGGAGTTTCCCCTGTCCCTTCCTTCTGCTGGTCCCTTTCCTGCCCCGGATTCACCATTTACCTGTGGGGCTCCACCTCCCCTGCTCCTGTCTCTGGCACCTGCAGCCAATTCCTTGCTGAGCTGAGCAAAGCACAAACTATTCCTGCCAGCTCAATCTTCATCCAGTGATCTTCAGTTCCATTCCAGCTGCCCAGAGAGCTGCAAAGTCTCAGTTCCCCCTCCTGTGGGAAGGCTGGTGAAGGAGCTCTGAGAGGAGCAGCTCTGCCTTTAGAAAACTCTGCTTTTCCTCTCTGCTTGTCCAAAGTCATAAAAGTGATAAAAAACTCAACTCGTTTCTTCAAGTTCAAGGAGAACATAAAGAGTTTCCCAAAGGGTATCTCTCCAGAAAGGGGGATTTTAAAATCAGTTTCATTTCTTGGCCAATTTGTTGCTCAGCCCTCGCTGTGTTATCAAAATACTGTATTTGCAGAAGGGAACAGGGCTGGCTGGAACACAAGAATGTCATTTTTTGGAAAACTCTTAGACTGAAATTTGTTTGCAATGTACATTGAACACAACCAAATGCTTTTTTTGGGGGGAAAAGAAGGAAAATATGCAAACTGTGCCTCCTGGACGGGCAGAGTCATCCCAAATATCAGCAGTTTGTGCTGCTGGGGGGAGCGAGTGAGAGCTGCCCCAGCCCCTGGCCAGGGTGACTGTGCCTGTGCCAGGGTCTGGCTGCAGCCCTGGGGACACAAACCCCTCTGGGCAGGGGGGTGACACCGCCTGGGACAGCGGGGACACTGCGGGGGGACAGGCTGCTCATCCTCACTGACTGCACAATGGACCCAGTCATGTCTGAGTCCATCCACACATGAGCAGCTGCTGGAATATCGCTTGCTGATCCCTGAAATCCTGCCTGGTGCTCCTGCAGAGCACGAGCACCGCTGGCCCCTCCAAGGACACGGCTCTGACGTTTGTTTTCCACCTATGGCTCCGTGGCTTTTTCCCCTCTTGGCTAATTATTGCAGTTCTTTCTAAATGATGCATTTTGGTATTGAACTATGGATTTTAAAAAGTTTTTATGCTTGTCTTAGCTGGAAATATGTTCTGGCCTGGCTTGTAATTCCCTCTGCAGCCTTGTTGGAGTCAGGTAATATACCTCAAATATGAAGTCAATAAAATTGTACTGTAAGTCACTGCAGATTTAAAGATCCTTTCTTTTTTTCCTTTTAATGAACAAGAATCCCAGGCAGCCAGAAATAATTTTTAAAAATTCCAAGCCCTAATTAAGAAAATCATTAAAGAATATCTTGTGATTTAAGAACATGCCAAGAGCTTTGTGCTGGGCAGGGAGCTGAGCACAGGCTGCGAGGGCAGCAGCACTTGGGTGCTGTGGGTTTTCCTGCCAGCAGGAGAGCAGAGGGGGAACATCCATCTCTGTGCCTGGGTGCTCTCGTGGCTGGAGACACATCTCAGGCTCCCCGTGGCCTTTGGGACCCTGTGCAGGCATCAGCAAACCCCCAGCCAAATTAGAAAAGTGCTCAGAAAGAACCATGAGCGTGGCCCAGAGCAGCTCCTGGGATGGTGGAAGTTTCCCACTGGAGCCCTGGAATGCTTCTCCCAGCTCAGGGGCAGCGTGAGCTGTGCTGGCACCTGGAAATAGCATTTCTCTAGGGATGCACCTTCCTGGAAATAGCATTTCTCTAGGGATGCACCTTCCTGGAAATAGCATTTCTCTAGGGATGCACCTTCCTGGAAATAGCATTTCTCTAGGGATGCACCTTCCTGGAAATAGCATTTCTCTAGGGATGCACCTTCCTGGAAATAGCATTTCTCTAGGGATGCACCTTCCTGGAAATAGCATTTCTCTAGGGATGCACCTTCCTGGAAAACCATGCTGGGACACTTCAGAAATAATATTTTTGTTTAATGATTAGTTCCACCTAGTTCAGAGTTCCCCTGACCTCAAGCACAGGTAAAGCCTTCCCAAGGAATGGAGGACGTGGCTGTGGTTGTAAGCATCTGTTGTGTTATGTTTAAACTGGGTGTATTTAATTTTGGACATAATTTGTAATCATGTATTTTGCTTTAAACATAACTTGGAAAGAATAATTTCAGTAAAAGGATCTGTGGTTACAGCATCAGGCTTGTTTCTTCAGAGCTGATAACACTGATGGAGTCAAAGTTTATTCAGTCTCATAAAGCAAATGAGTGATTCACAGGCTCCATCTCTGCACAGCAACTCTATTTATATGATCCCAGAAATTATATAAATACTGTGTTAATCATACATCTGCATTCACTTCGATGGCAAGGCAATTATTTCTCCCTAGCACAGCCCCATTCAGCGACTTCCTAATGCTCCAGAGATTATTTATTCCAGAAAAAAAAAGTTAAAATACACTTTAAATGGTCAACACCGTATTGCCCATGCTGTCCCTGTCCCCCCAGCCAGGGACAGGCGTGTCCCTGCAGCTGCTGCTGCCAGGGGGTGGCACCTCCACCTTCCTGAGCCTGAGGGAGAGCAGGGACCCAGCACTGAGCTCACACAGCACTGGGACAGGGGTGGCACTGGGGGACAGGATGGCATCAGGACAGGGGTGGCACTGGGGGACAGGGATGGCATCAGGACAGGATGGCATTGGATGACAGGATGGCATCAGGACAGGGTGGCATTAGGACAGGGATGGCACTGGGGGACAGGATGGCATGAGGACAGGATGGCATCAGGACAGGGATGGCACTGCTGACAGGATGGCATCAGGACAGGGTGGCATTAGGACAGGGATGGCACTGCTGACAGGATGGCATCAGGACAGGGTGGCATTAGGACAGGCGTGGCATTGGGGGACAAGGATGGCACTGGGGGACAGGATGGCATCGGGACAGCATGGCATTGGGTGACAGGATGGCATCGGGACAGGGGTGGCACTGGGGGACAGGATGGCATCAGGACAGGATGGCATTAGGACAGGATGGCATCAGGACAGGATGGCATCGGGACAGGATGGCATTGGGTGACAGGATGGCATCAGGACAGGGTCGCATCCCCCCAGCATGCCCGGGCACTGTTGCACAGTTGCAGCACAAGCAGCCACAGATCGTTTGCCCTCGATCGTTCTCAGCAACTCCGGAGAGAAGAAAAAAAATGATCAAATCCTTCGCTTGGTGTTTTCCTGCTCTGGGGTTGGAGCACAAAATGTTCCCCAGGTTATTTGTGAGGTGTTTTTGTGAGGGGCAGCAGGAAATGCCCAGAGCATCGCTCTCACCGCGGTGCCACAGCCCGGGCAGCGACAGGAGGGACAGCAGGGACAGGGACAGCAGGGACAGGGACAGCAGGGACAGGAGGGACAGGGACAGGGACAAGAGGGACAGGGACAAGAGGGACAGGGACAGGAGGGACAGGGACAGGAGGGACAGGAGGGACAGGAGGGACAGGGACAGGAGGGACAGGGACAGGGACAGGAGGGACAGGAGGGACAGGGACGGGAGGGACAGGGACAGGGACAGCCTCTGCGCCTCTGTGGCTCTGCCCAGGACATTCTCCCCCCTGTGCCCCTGCTCAGCCCTTTGGCTTCTGCTCTCTGCTCTCCGGGGCTTTGGAGGGGGTTGGGTTTGTTTGTTGTTTTCTTTTTGGGCAGGGGGGTTGTTTTTCGGTTTTTGTTTTTTATTTTTTTGTGGGTGTTTGGTTTGGGTTTTTGAGGTTTTGTTTTGTTTTCGTTTTTTGGTGGAAGTTTTTTAACTTTTTCTAAACAGCGGCATTTCGGGTGGGGATGCAAACCCTCCTCCAGCCCCTTTGAGAGAGGTTTTTTGTAGCTGCCTGGGGAGGAGGCAGGGTGGGTCTGACCCTCCGGGGGCTGCACAGCCCTGTGGGAGCTGCTCCCGTCCCCCTTCCCCAGCAGCTGAGCCATTCCCCGGGGTCACCGCAATGAAATAAATACAGATACACGTCCTTGTGTGCAGCCCCGCTCCCCCTGCTCCGCTCCCCGAATTCTCCCCCTGCCAAGAAGGCACAGGGGGCATTCCTGGGGTTTTCCTGTTCAGAGCGAGGAGCTGGGATCCCTTGTGGGTCCCTTCCAGCCCAGGATATTCCATAATTCTGTGGTGCCCAGTGCTGCACAGCGGGAAAGGCACCGCTGTTCCCTCTCAGAGCTGCCCCGAATTCCGGCTGTCCCTCCCATCCTGGGGCTCAGGGATGCTGCAGAATCCAGCTGCGGGATTGCCAACATCCAGATGTGGGATTGCCAGAATCCAGCTGCGGGATTCACAGCACCCAGGGGTGCGGGATTCACAGCACCCAGCTGCGGGATTCAGAGCATCCAGCTGCGGGATTGCCAGCTTTCCCCATCCCGTGCTTCAAGGGGAAGGGCAGAGCGCTGCTCACAGCCAGGACAGGGACCCAAGGATGGGACAGGGACCCAGGGGTGGGATAAGGACCCAGGGGTGGGATAAGGACCCAAGGATGGGACAGGGACCCAGGGACGGGATAAGGACCCAGGGATGGGACAGGGACCCAGGGATGGGGGGTGTGGGCAGGGAGCAGGCGAGCTCAGCCGGGCCAGAGGAGGAGTTTGAGCTCCTGCAGGAGCTGGGGATGTCTCAGAGGGTACAAACATTCCCCGGTTAACAGGAGAAAGCATCAGCCCAGCAGCGTGACTGGAAAGCCTCTGGGTAGGGGCAGATTGTTTCTGGAAGCAGAGAAATGGCTGTGATGGGAACGGCAGGCTTTCCTGGAATTCTGGATGTTGTACAAAAACAGCTCTTTTTCAGACCCAGCAGACAGAAGCAGAATAAAATAGGGGGTTTGAGTGGAAAACTGCCAATTATTCCAGATTGTTGTGATAGTTTAGTGATTCACACAAGACTTTAGTAGACTGCTAGAGAGAACTTCTCCAAATGCTCTTCAGGCTACTGAGCCTGTTTGGGAATAATACACATTTGGAAATAACTCTGCCATGTGGTTTTTCTGCTTCCTGAGGACTTCCAGTGGATCAGCAGGGTGGGCAGGGGGTTCCACGTGGCCACCAGCTCCGTGGGTAGCCCCAGGGACAGGAGCAAGGCCCTGACAGGTGGGGCTGTTGGTGTGTGCTGCTCACAGCCAAGGCAGGCTGGGAAGAGCTTTACCTGCAGCTCTGCGGTTAAATGAAGGTAGCAGGAAAAACAGAAGCACTACATTGACTCATTTTTACCTTACCTAAACTTCTCACTGAAGTATGTGACTGATAGAATGTGCATGTGGCATCAATTCTCTTATAAATGCCAAGAAATTTCTATGCAGTTTATAGAAACCACAACAGATCTTTAAAACAAATGATTTCGGGGTTTTTTTCCTTTACAATTTTGCAGTGTTGGCAGTTTAAGGGATCTGAAAATTGAATCCATCCATCTGGCATTGGGAAAACAAACAACATATTTGTCTCTGTTCTCTCTTCACTCCAAAGCTTAAGGATGGGAAACACAACCCAGTAAATGTGACACGGGAGGGGAAGGGAGGGCTGAAACCACTCACCCCTCAGGCTGTTAGCTTGAACAGGTTCTAAAGACAAGATTTGACTCATTTACCAAAATTCCTTGTTGAAACAGAGATATTTCAAGAATTACAGAAGATCTGAAAAGCACAGGGTGTGTAAGATCCAGGAGCTGGTCAGACAGTGCAGGGTCAGAGCTGTCCTGTGGATCCAGGGCTGTTCCCTGGCACGGAGCCTCGGGGGACACACGGCCCCACCCTGGCACCCTTTGGTTCCATGGAGGCTTTTCCAAGCAAGGCCAAGCAGCAGCAGTGCTGCTCCCAGGAAATTCTGTGGAACACAATGACCTGGAACTGCTGGCTGAGGCATCCTGGAGGCTGCACAGCGATGCTCTCGCCCTCAGCACGGCTCCTTGGCCATCCCAGGGGCTGATGGAGAGCTTCTACCATCACTTTTTGCTCCTTTTGGGTGTGGCAGGAATGACAGGAGGAGAGTGATGGTGTCACAACTCCACAAGTTGTACATATCAGGAAAATGGAACAAGGCACAGATTCTCTCCTTCTGTGTGCAGAATGAAACAGTTCCAGAAATTCAGCTCCCCCTGAAGTGACAGCTCCCAGATTTCCCCAGGGCTCTGTGCACTTGGCTGTCCCTGCTTCTAGAGGTGATTTATTGACTTTTCCTGTGCTGGGCTCTTGCAGGAAAGCTCTGGCTGTGGAGAGCAGGCCCTGGGGCTGTGTGTGCCCTGAGCCTGTGAGCTGGAAGCCTCATGGAGCAGGCTGAAGGTGCAGCATCCTCTCCAAGTGCAGGATAACCCTGACACTGCTTCCCTCTGGGAAGGTGTTCTGGCTTCCACAGAGGAATCTCATTGTTCAGACACTGATTTTGTTCTGATGACAGCAGGCAGAAACTGAGGCTGTCAATTTTCATTCCTGGGTTCAGGTCAGTCGGGAATGGATCGCTGGGCACTCGCCAAATGAGAGATACTGCAAAGAGTTAATCTTTATCACAAAGGCATAAGCACACTTAAGCACACATAATAGCCACATTATTTCCATTAAACTCCCTCCTCCCATCTATAACCTTGGTCACATAATCAAGAATGAAAATCATTATCTATTTCATTCACATCTGTTAGTAATTTTTTTGAAACCTCCTTTTAATCTGATTAGAACTTCTCCTCTAAACCAAACAAATTCTAAACTCAAGGCTAAAATATCAGGTTATCTTATTAATCCACGTAATATTTTCATTTTCTCTTCCTAATTGAATTTGTAGATTGATCCATGTTACAGTTCTCCTGGCCATTGTTAGCAGCCGTTTCCCAGCTGCCAGAGGTGTGTGATGCAGGGGGAAGGCGCTGCCCACGCTGCTTTTCCCCTGAATTTTCCCTGTCCCTGCCCAGGCTGTCACCCTGCGGCTGCCCCCGCTCTCCCTGCCCCAGAATAATGAGAATTCTCTATAACTCACTGGGAGCTCTGTGAAGGGTGAACTCCTGAGGACTGGCTGAGTGCTGGGATCCCCATCCCTGGCAGTGTCCAAGGGAGTGTCCTGTCCCTGGACAGGGCTGGGACAGTGACAGGAGTGGTACAGGATGGGCTGCAAGCTCCCTCCAACCCAGACCACCCTGGGTTTAATTTGATTTTTAATTTGATTTTAATCAGAACCAATCTGGTTCTGATTTGGAGGGAGTGTCCTGCCTGGCAGCAGCAGCACAGGTAGAAAGACGAGGCAATTCAAGGCATTTTGTTTGTCTCCTCCTGAGTGTCCCCATCATTCTCGGGCTCTCCAGGCAGCAGGAGCAGGGGAGTTCATCCCCTCTGCAGAGCTGTGCTGTCCTGTTTTCTCTGACAGGTATTTAGAGAGGTGTCCCAGTGCAAGCAGCCACCAGTTCCTCTGGCTTTGCTCCTGGTGAGCCCAGGAGTGCCCGGCCAGGCTGGGCTCAGCTCCCAGCCCCGAGCACACGGACACAAATAACCTGGGCAGTTTCACTTTCCTTCTGCTGCCGGGAACTGATGCTCCCAGGCAGTTTTGCTTTGTGGAAACCCTTTAATAAAGCAGCTCAAAAGCCCCGTGGGAGCTGATGCAGCACTTGGGGAGGAGCAGGCAGGAACCCCCGAGCCCCCGCGGCTCCGAGTCCGGGAGCTGCGATGGAATTTGTTCTCATCTGGCCTCTAATTCTCCTGCCTCTGTCTCAGCCCTTCGGGGGCTACAGGCATAGCAGAGTTTTGGCAAGGAGACCACGCTGTAAAGCTTTTATTTGCCTTTTGCAGTTGTTTCACGTCCTGTTCCTTGTTAAGCAGTAATGGGAGAAGTCAAACACTGACCTTTCGTGTAAGCACAAAGAGCCTTTTGGGGCACTGTAACAACCCCTGAGGACTCCTGTAGCTCTTCACAAGTCTGTATAAAAGTTGCTGTTCATAATCTGCTTTTTCCTTCCTCACTGATGATAACTGAGTTATTTTAAATTACTGTTTAGTGGTTTATTAGTGAATATTTCTCAGTCCCTTCCATTCACTGGGAGCATCCTCTAACACTGCTGATTTAAGGTGCAGGTGTCTCTGCCCATGGCACAGGGTCGGATCAAAATTACCTTTACTGGCCCTCCCAGCCCAAACCTGTCTGGGATTCCCCAGTTCTCCAAACATTTCCTTCAGCTTTCCCAGAAGGAAATGCACACTGTGAGCACTCAGCTGGAGAGGCTGTGTGCCCGTGGGTGCATGGCAGGGATGCTGGCACACCACAAACCTCACACCTTGCACACAAACCATGCAGCAAGGCTCAATATTGGACTGCTCACAGCACCCAGGGAGCTTCAGCTCCTGAGAGACGTGAGAAACTTTTGTAATAATTCCCTGTGAGTGCTGAGCCTCGAGTTCCCTTCATCTCTGCTAAACCCTATAAATCATCACACCTGCAGGACTTCTGCCATCACGCAGCCCCTTGGGCTGTGACAGCAGGGGTGTGGCTGCCTCTTACTGCAAACTGACGAGGAGTTTCACCCCATACCTGAAAAACCAGAGAAGACTTGTTTCACGGGAGAAACGTTGGGTTTTTTTTTTTTAGGAAGTTTTGCATTGGTACAGGAGAGCCCAAACCTGCAGCTTCATTAGCGACTCTAGGGCAATTAACCTCGCTCGTGTTCTGCTGGGGAGAAGTTTGCAAACTGAGGAGTTCAAATGCTGAGTCTGTGCTTGGGCAAAAGCCCCAGTTCCTCCTCTCTGCTGCAGCTGAGGGTTTCTGTCTGCAGGGTGAGTCAGGCCCTTGTTCCTCTCAGCAGGAATCTCTGATTTCCTTGTGCTGACACCCCCAGCAGAGCTGTGCCCATCATCTCTCCTTGCTGGGGCTCCAATAAAAGGCCAGGCTCGTTCTCTGCCTTCTTGCCCCTTCAAGACAGCTTTCATCTCAGACAAATCTGCCCAGGGAAAGAGAGAGGATCCTTTACAGGGTCAAAAATTGGTTAAAATGCAGAAGCAAATGTAGGAAGAAATAGATCATGTCACAGCTAAGTGGAGTCCCACAGAGATCTCTGCCATTCCAAATACTCATAAATGACTTGGAAAAGGAGAGGAGGTGGCAGGAAGTGACAAAGTTGACTGCTGAAAATAAATTATTCAAAGCAATAAACCCAAAAACTTAGCTGTAAATAGCTGTAGAAGTACCTGACTAGTGTCTGACCTGAAAGTGAGCAGGTGATCAAATGCCAGGCTGAATTTATAATGCACAGAAGATTATAATGCACACAAGGAAAAGCAAGAAAACAAATGAGTGTGTGCCATGACAAGCTGTGAATTAGGTATTGCCACTGGAGATACGGAGTTCTCCTGAAACAAACTCCCCACTGGCTGTCAGAAAAACCAGCTGCAATGTTCAGAATGATGAGGGAAGGCAGAGAACAGAGCTTTGTGTGGCCATATCTTGAGTATTGTGAGTACTCTCAGCAAGTACATCCTACAATTAAAAGGTGTAGAAAAGAGCAAGAAACAGGATTAGGGCAAAGCAGCAGCTTTGGAGAGCACACTCTCCTGTCTGATCCCGTGGTGATCACTGTGTGTCTGCCCCTGGAGCTCTGGGACACGAGCTGTGACAAGGGACACACGGCCCCACTGTCCCCACGTGCTGGGGATGCTGAAGCCAGCCCCAACGAGGGCACAGGGAGAGCAGAAACTGCAGGGGGCTGCTCCAGGAATTTCAGAACAGAAACTGGGAGAGGCCCTGCTCCTTGAAATATTTTAAGTGAGGCTGTTTCTGACAGAGCTGCTGCTTATTCACACTGAAGTGTTTCAGAGCCACTCACAAATCTGTGTTTCAATGCTGCTGGCAATGCAGAAACTCTCAGGTGGCAAAATAACCACCTGTTCTGGAGAGCTTTTTGTTACCAGAATGTTTAGGCTGTCTCTAAACTCATCTTTAAATAAGACAAGACAATATGATTTTCTTTTTATTTGCTTTCTCTTTTCAGCACCAATTTCTGAGATGTCAGTCTGATGCCAAGCACAATCCCACAGAGGAAATACCTTGGTAAGTCTTCTGGGTTTTTTATACCATCTCCCTACTAAATCATAGAAAAAGCCTGTTTAAAAGAGAAGTGCTTTGAAAGTTATATCCATGTAAATACTGGAACAACAAAACACAGGGAGTAAAGAGGATGGAGCCCAAAGGATAAGGAAATTAAGCATTTTTTCCACAAGAAATTAGAAGATCAAAATCTCACATCAAATTCATTTCTGCCATGTCGCCTCCTTGTCTCCTGAAAGAGCATTTTAATTTTTTGTGTCCCAGCTCCTTAAGGAACTCCCTTTGAATTCTCCCATTTTGGGTATCTGATATTTAGGAAAAGGTTTGAAAATTCTTTCTTCATGTGGTGCTCATACCACAAGTCCAAGAATCCTTCCCCTTGGCCCCTGGGATTGCCTCAGGCTCTAATTTAGGACCCATCCAGGGCACTAAACAGGGCAGAGTTTGGAATTATGGTTTCAGTTTGAAGAGGTACCATATCTCTTGCTGTAAAGGCAGATGTTTTAAAAGGCACATGGCATTTCATAAAACACCCTTTTAGAGGTAACATTTTTGTTTTGTTCATACCTTTACTTACATATTTCACTCCTGAGTCCGAGCTGGAAACTCTGCCAGTGTCACAGCTGAATTTGTTCATTAGTGAACCCAGCTGCACATAACTCTGCTTTACTGCTGACAAGCCCTGGATTTACAGAACGTGCTTTGAGATCAGCAGCACGGGGAAGTGGGACTCGCTTTAAAAGCAAGCAGGGGTGAGCCTGCTGTGTGCTGCACTCCTGCAGTGGCTGTGCCATGGTGCAGGGATGCAGCTCCAGAGCCCCTGGGAACACAGAGCTGTGCCCACTCTGCTTCCAGCACGCTGCTGCAGCCCTGCAGCCCTGCCCTGCCAGTGGTGTTCATCTGCCCCTTTGCAGCAGCAGGACATTCCAAAACAAACAGAGGAACTCCCAGCACTGTTGTTCATCACTTCCTCTTGCCTGGCTCCTTGCACACGCGATTCCTGGAGCTGTGCCAGGAGCTGGTGAGCTGGGTCAGGCCCTCACTCATCCACCTGCCCAGGGAACTTCTGTGCCCTGTGCCCTGGGCAGCTGAGCCAAGGTGACCCCGGGAGCTCCCAGGCTGCCATCAGGTCTCTGTGACACCAGGAGCCCCCAGGCTGCCATCAGGTCTCTGTGACACCAGGAGCCCCCAGGCTGCCATCAGGTCTCTGTGACACCAGGAGCCCCTAGAACCCTCCTGCCCATGGAGGGGCTGCGTTGGCAGTGCCACAGAGCCCAGACTCCACTAAAATCTGTGTGCCACTGGCTACTGGATTGCAGCAGGCGTTGTGCTGCAGGAAAAAATACGGCTGCAATCAAAGGTGGTCCTCTTCTTGCAGGCATCCTGTAATTAGCTCAGGTTTTCTTTCTTCATGGAGAGGTCTTGATGCATAAACCAAAGGTTTCCTCTTCCTTGCATGTTGTTGCCAGATGTTTCTGCAAAGCTTCAAAACAACAAAGTTGTTTGTGTGTACTTGCACGTGACTTCACCCCATGCCTGTCACAAAGTGCTCCTCCTCCTCCTCCTCCTCACCAATCAACCTAATTAATTTCTCTCCCCTTCCCCCTTCCATTTCTGACCACTGCATTCACTGTCTGGCTGTCCCAGCACCTTGGAGTTTCAGCCCTTTGTCACAGATCCCACAGGAATGGGTTGAGCTTCAGGGTCCCTTCCAACCCAGGCCATTCCATGGTCCTTTCAGGGAAGGAACAAATGGATTCAGGATCAGATCAATACATGTAAAGAAGGAGCTGGGAAGGAGAATGGCACAGAGGAAGAACTACAGAGTGGTTCAAGTAGAAGTGAAGGACCTGGTGGGAAATCAAGGCACAAAATAGATCACAACAGACAAGGGCTACCATGGGAAATACAGGAAAAAACACGGTAAAAATAGAAAAAATACCAGGAGCCATTAATGTGAGGAGGAGGTAGGAGGGCATGGCCCAGCCCCTCTGTGCCTCAGTCTGTGTCTGAGCACAGCTAATGGCAAAAGCACACTTGGAGGGAGCTCAGAGCCAGGAGCTCCCTGACAAACACGTGGGGGATGCTGTGATGTCCTGCTGGTAAAGCAGCAGCCCCTGAGCTGTGGGAGCCACAGCTGGGGAACATCCTTATCCCATCCTGGCTTCCCTGCACAGCTATTGACAGGCTGCAGGCACCGCCTGAGGGACTTTGATGGATGTTCAAGAATTAAACAGAATTACTCTCAAGCTGATAGGAAAGAAAATGCAGCTCCTTACAAGGCAAGCAAGAGCTTAAAAGGCTTGGCCTTGGGAAGAGCCTTAGACACTGGGCATGTCACTGCCCTTTTGGGAGAGAGCAGGTGGCAGGAGCAGCTCCTATAAAACTGCTTTACACGAGCTGGCTGAGGCACAACAACACCACTGGCCTTTCATAGGAAAAGGCAACACAACCCTTCCTTTTGGAAGTATTTCCAAGTAGGCTTAAGGACTTTACGAGTTGTTATGTGTGCACTCCAGAGAGCCTCCATTCCCTGAGTGCAAACTCTGATCCTTCCCCGTGTGACTCCGGTGCGAGATGCTTCCTGTGCCCCACGTTCTGCACGCTCCCTTCAGCCAGATGTGACAGGAGCTGCTTATCTCCAGGTGCCCCCATTGTCTGTGCTGACCCCAGGCAGATTTATGTCAGCCTCTGGCAGCCACAGGAGTTCCCTTCGGTGCTTCAGATGTTCTTCCTGACCTTTGGAACGCTCTACACAAAGCTCAAAGTGCCTCCTGCTTCCATGAATTGCTCGATCTCCTCAATGAGAGCCATAATTATGTTTTAATGATTTAATAATATTCTCCACTTCTATATTATAAGGTCTATATTTAGTGTTTGTTAAGGTCGAGGCTCATTATCTCTGCAGTATTCTTACATTGTGGCATAGGAACGTGCAGCCATTTATAGATTTTTGAAATCTGTAGTATGACATTTGGCATCGCTCTTCCCCAAAATTCCTGGGGCTCTGGGCTCCCACCACACCTTCACTTACTTGAAAAAAAAAACCACAAGTTTTTTAAAGCCTGACTTACTTCCTGCATGTTTATAAACTAGCAGAGATGAGATGTATTTAACTCTGACCATCATCACACCACACATTTGTTCTGTATTGGATACACGTTAACGTTGTAAAGCAGCCAGAACACACAGCTGATCAACTTGTACATTACATTTATTTGACAGTGTAGGAGTGTCCTAGGGAACCCTTCTGTGTGAAGGAGGAGGAGGGCTGGTTTGTTGGTTTGTTCAGCCGCAGAGGACAGCTGTTGGAAAGGTTTGTGCAGCCCAGGGGAGCCTCGGGCACAGGAGCATCCCTCGGTCCCTGCCCGGGAGCGCCTGGGGAAGGGACAGCCTGTAACATTCCTTCCCCAGTTTTATGGAGAGAGGCAGAAAACATCGGACATTTTTATCTGCTCCGTTCAGCAGAAAACCTCTCCAAGGGAGCAGGTGTCGGGCAGAAGCCGGTGCGGGCGCGGAGCTGCGGGGACAGCCCGGAGTGTCACCAAAGAGCTGGCACTGAGCGCTGCTGCAGCCAGCCCCGAGCAGAAACTGTCCCGGGACACAGGGGCACAGCTGGGGCAGGGCACAGCCCTCCTGCCCACCCTGCCAGCCCCAATTCCAGCAGGGACAGCCGGAGCTGGGCACAGCCCTCCTGCCCACCCTGCCAGCCCCAATTCCAGCAGGGACAGCCGGGGATGGGCACAGCCCTCCTGCCCACCCTGCCAGCCCCGATTCCCGCAGGGAGAGCTGAGGATGGGCACAGCCCTCCTGCCCACCCTGCCAGCCCCAATTCCAGCAGGGACAGCTGGGGATGGGCACAGCCCTCCTGCCCACCCTGCCAGCCCAAATTCCAGCAGGGACAGCCGGGGATGGGCACAGCCCTCCTGCCCACCCTGCCATCCCCGATTCCAGCAGGGAGAGCTGGGGATGGGCACAGCCCTCCTGCCCACCCTGCCAGCCCCGATTCCAGCAGGGAGAGCTGGGGATGGGCACAGCCCTCCTGCCCACCCTGCCAGCCCCGATTCCAGCAGGCACAGCCGGGGATGGGCACAGCCCTCCTGCCCACCCTGCCAGCCCCGATTCCAGCAGGGAGAGCTGAGGATGGGCACAGCCCTCCTGCCCACCCTGCCAGCCCCGATTCCAGCAGGGACAGCCGGGGATGGGCACAGCCCTCCTGCCCACCCTGCCAGCCCCGATTCCAGCAGGGACAGCAGGAGCAGGGCACAGCCCTCCTGCCCACCCTGCCAGCCCCGATTCCAGCAGGGACATTCCAGCCTGGGCACCGCCGCTCCCTCCCTGCGCTCAGCCTCGCTGGGGCTGCGGGATCAATTCACAGCACGGCTCGGACATTAAAAATCACCTCAGTGCCACCCTCTGCCATGGCAGGGACACCTCCCACTGTCCCAGGTGCTCCAGCCCCATCCAACCTGGCCTTGGGCACTGCCAGGGATCCAGGGACAGCCCCAGCTGCTCTGGGCACCTGTGCCAGGGCCTGCCCACCCTGCCAGGGTACAGTAAAATTCTGTATAATAATCTAAAATTGGGTTCTTCTGGATCAAAGATGACATTAAGATAAAGAATTATTCATTAGAGAAGGAGTGTCCTACCCATTACTGCACAAACTCAGCTGTAATTAAGCATCCGAACGGGTGTTTATAAACAGATGTTCCCATCCAAATGTCTTAGATATAAGCAGCTTTGTTATTCCAGTTTCCCCAAGCTACAGAAGGAGCTCCAGCTCTCCTCCAGAGGCTGATGTTCTCCCACATGTACCCTCACACTCGAGTTCCACAATTGCAGGGGTAAGAGGGGTCCCCAAATGCAGTTTCTGCAGCAGAACATTCTCAGAGCAACAGTGTAAGTTTTCCGAGTGTAGTCCCAACAGCAATTTTGGATTTCACGCTTTGAGAGACATTGTTGCCTTTATTGAACAGCCAGGAGCTCTGCAACAGCCCTGCACTGGTGACAGAGGTTTCAATCTCTGTGAACACTGACTTCTGCTATTTCGGTTCCCTCACATGGGAAGAAGCGTTTCCTGAGAGCTGTAAATCCATTGCATCATTCAAAATGCACCACACGACAGTTTTGAGGGCTGCTTTAAACATATCTTTCAAAAATGGGGAAGGGCTACAATTTTTACAACCATTTTTCGTAACTTGTGGGGAAAGAAAATAATGTTAATGTAACATTGTGTGCATATGTTTTGCATTTTAAAAGTAAAATAACAGTTTCCAAAAGTCAGTGTGGCCTGAAAAAAGTTATAACTTTAAAAAAAAAAAAGAAAGAAAGAAAGAAAGAAAAAAGAAAGAAGAGGACATATAATTGTGGTTGAAAATCTCTTCATCTTGTCCAACCCCCTGCCAAGGCAGGGTCACCTGGAAGTGACACAGGAACGTGTCCAGGTGGGTTTGGGATGTTTCCAGAGAGGGAAGCTCCAGCCCCTCCCTGGGCACTGTTCCAGTGCCTGCCACCCTCCAGGGAGGGAAGCTCTTCTTGTTGAGGTGGAACTCGTTGTGTTTGAGATTATTGCTCCTTGTCCTGTCACTGGCACTGAACAGGGTCTGGCACCATCCTCTGCCAGCCCCTGGAGATGTTTGTATGGATGTATGTTTGTGTGGATTTATGTTTGTATGGATCCATGTTTGTATGGATCCATGTTTGTATGGATCTATGTTTGTATGGATGTATGTTTGTATAGATTTATGTTTGTATGGATGTATGTTTGTATGGATCCATGTTTGTATGGATCTATGTTTGTATAGATTTATGTTTGTATAGATTTATGTTTGTATGGATCTATGTTTGTATGAATTTATGTTTGTATGGATCTATGTTTGTATGGACTGATCCCCTCTCAGTGTCCTCTGGCCTAACCCAGCCCAGCTCCCACAGCACCATCTCCATCAGAAAGATGCTCCAGACCCCTCAACATCTTCTGGCCTCCGCTGGACCCTCTCCAGTAGCTCCTTGTCTTGCCCATAGAGCAGAGCCCAGAGCTGGACACAGGCTCCAGCCGTGCCTCGCCAGGACCGAGCGGGAGCATCTCCTCCTGCCCTGCCTGTCTCTGTCTGCTCTGTCCATTCTTACCAGCTCTGCCCAGCTCTGTCCGCTCTGTCCTGTCCACCCTGCCCAGCTCTGTCCGCTCTGTCCTGTCCGCTCTGTCCATTCTGCCCAGCTCTGCCCACTCTGCCCTGCCTGTCTCTGTCCACTCTGTCCTGTCCACCCTGCCCAGCTCTGCCCACTCTGCCCTGCCTGTCTCTGTCCACTCTGTTCTGTCCACCCTGCCCAGCTCTGTCCGCTCTGTCCTGTCCGCTCTGTCCATTCTGCCCAGCTCTGCCCTGCCGCCTCTGTCCGCTCTGTCCACTCCGCCCGTCCCTGCCCGCTCCTGCCCGCTCGGGCCCGGCCCGGCTGCACTTTCCCGTCTCGACCAACAGGTCGCACCGTTCCCCCTCGGCTGGGGCTGCCCCGGAGCCGGGCGGCGGCGGGGCCGGGGCCGGGCAGGGCACGGCAGAGCCGAGCGGAGCGGAGCCGGGGCGCGGAGCTGCTGTGGCCGCGGCCGCCCCTCGCCGAGCCGGCTGTCTCCACTCCCTCTCCACGTCGGGGAGGCGGAGGGAGGGAGGGAGAGAGGGAGGGGAAGGGGAGGAGGCGGCCGCCGCCGTCCTCCATTTTGTGGCGGGGGCAGAACCGCCGAGCGCGGCGCTGCCCGGCGCGGGGACGGGGCGGGGAGCGCGGGGGGGCGAGCTCCGCCGAGGCAATTAGCGCTAATTAACGGAGGGGGCGCCGCGGCGGCGGGCGGGGACGGGTCAGGGTGTGGGGCCCGCGGGAGGAGCAGCGGCCGCGGCCGGAGCAGCATCGGCGGCAGCGGGGGGAGCGGTGCTGCCGCCGCCGCGGCCCCCGAGGGGCGGCTGTTGACCCCCCTAGCCGGCTGCCGCCCCCGCCGCGGGCCGCCATGGCCGTGGGCGGCTGAAGGAGCCCCAGCGCCCTCCCCCGGACGAGGTAAGGGCGGCGGGGGTCCCGCGGGGGCCGCTCTTCCCTTCGGGAGTCGGGCGGGGGGAGCGGCGGCGGTTCCCTCAGGAATGCCCGGGGCGGGGGGAGCCGAGCCGAGCCGCCCCCGGAGGAGCCCGGGGCGGGAGCGGCGGCGGGGCCGGCCCGGCGGGGCGCGGGGACCCCGGGCCGGTCCCGGGGGAGCGGGGGGAGCGCGGCCGAGCCCCGGCTCTGCACGAGTGGGTGTGCCGGGAGACGGCTCAACAGGTCCCGACACATTGCTCTCAAAACTCTACTTTGCGAAGGCGATTTTATTGCGATCCGGCGGCTTTAAGTATTTGCAGCGTTTTCCGCCCTTGGGCAGACTCTCGCAGCTGATTTTTGACACGTTTCCTACGCTGGATGATTCGCCGCCTTGTTTTTTGGGGCGTTGGGGGAATTGTCAAATGAAATAACTACCTCTTCCCTCCCCTTCACGTTAAAAAGGAAGAAGGCAGCGCTGGAGGTAGATAGTTGTATTTTTTCCGGTCGCTGTCGGGTGTCCCCCTTAGGCAGCGCAGCGGTTCGGGGTGCCCGGTCCCGGCCGGGCTGCGGCTCCCTGGGGCTCCATCCCGGGGGGACAGCGCGGCCCGGAGCCCCCCGAGGGGCCGCTCAGGCTGCCCGGGGCTCCCCCGCCAGCTCGCCCGGGCCACCTTAAGCTTTTCCACGTGGGGCCTTTTCGTGGCTCGCACTTTAACTTTGCGCACAGAAGCGGGGCCGGGGCTCCGGTGTCCCCACGGGTGGAGGGGACGGGCCGGCACCGGGGCGCTGCCCCCCGGACTGCGGCACTGCCGGGGGAGGGCCGGACACCGTGTCGGAAGTTTGTCGAAGAATTTACGGTGCTCCTCCAAATATTTATGCTTTCCGCTGAAAAAAAAAACCACCAACATGTAGCAAATACAAACATCTGAAACTTACGAGGTTTGTTTTCAGTGTCGGGTGTGTTTGGAGAGTAGCCGTGAACGGGCAGGGTGCTGGAAGCTAATAAAAATCCTGCTTTATTTTTAGGTAGATTTTATTTATAAATTTGAGATGTATTTAAAGATTATGCGAGGTTTATTGCGAGATGGGTGGGTTGCATTTCAAGACTGGACCTGTGCAGAGGTGGCAGATGCTGTGTGTTGTGGTCGGGAGGTCGACTCCTGGGGAATGGCAAACCATGGGGGTGCCGCCTCTGGGATCTCCGGACCTGCTCTGCAAGGGGAAAGCTGACTGGGAAAGGTGGCCAATGTCCTTTTCTCCTGCTCGAGGTGTAGTTAAATACCAGGGAAATTTACCTGGCGAAGTTTGTTAAACTGGTCCTTTAACAATTCTTATAGTTCCTTAGTGCAGGGATGGGTGACAGAGCTGGAGAGTGCGTGCAGAGATGTCGTGTGCTGTAGCTTGATTCCAAGCTGTGTGCAGGCAGACTTGCCCCTTCATCCAGGATGAGCAAAGTTTTAAAATACATAGTTCCTCCTCACTAGGCAGAAAACAAAAACTAAATCCCCCTGAAAACAAGCGCAGTGTGTTTGAGAGACGTGGCACGTGTCAGCCCAGAGCGTGGTGTGCTGTGCCTTCGTTCTCAGAGCAGCTGAGCCAGGTTCGCCAGGCAAAGGATTTAGGCTTTTTATTTTAAAGCTGTTATTAACATGTCCTTGCTGTGCTGACTTTGACTGCTTCTCATCTTTTTATAGTTAATGGTAAAGTAATGGATTCCAAAGAATTGCTTAACCCGTCGGATCGGGACGAAACCAGGAAAAATGCACTCATCAGTACCAAAGGAGGGATCGTGATGGACTTCCATCCACCCTTCAGGGGTGGAGCTACTGTCCAAGCCCCTGTGTCTACATCTCCTCTCCCTGCATCTTCTCAGTCGGATTCCAGTCAGCAACCTGCTTTGGCTGACTTTCCAAAAGGATTAGGAAACAATGTGCCTCAGCCAGACCTTTCCAAGGCAGTGTCGCTCTCGATGGGACTGTACATGGGTGAAACAGACACAAAAGTGATGGGAAACGACCTTGGATTTTCGCACCAGGGCCAAATCCACATCTCTTCTGGAGAAACGGACTTCAGGCTCCTGGAGGAAAGCATTGCGAGCTTGAACAAGTCCTCGAGCCTGGCCGAGGACGCGAAGGGAACCGCGTCTTCTGAGGTGCCGCTCGAGCCGGATTTCCCAGGCATGGCCGGGCGCAGCGTCCCCGCGGAGTCGGGAGCTGCAGTCCAAAGCCAGGTGGGCTCGAATGGTGGCAACTTGAAGTTGTTCTCTGAAGACCAAAGCACCCTGGATATCCTCCAGGATCTGGAATTGCCGCCGGTGTCGCCGGGCAAGGAGCCCAACGGGAGCCCGTGGCGGCTGGACCCGTTGCTCGATGACGGTGGCTTGCTCTCCCCCATATCCGCGGACGACGCCTTTCTCCTGGAAGGAAGTCTCGGCGAAGACTGCAAGCCTCCTCTTTTATCTGACACTAAACCTAAAATTAATGACCGTGGTGACCTTTTACCCAGTTCCAAAATGCCAGTGCCACAAGTGAAAACAGAAAAGGAAGACTTCATTGAACTGTGTACTCCCGGCATCAAGCAGGAAAACATGGGCCCGCTTTACTGCCAGGCCAACTTCTCCGGGTCGAACCTGCTGGGTACGAAAGTCTCGGCCATCTCCATCCACGGTGTCAGCACCTCTGGGGGACAGATGTACCACTATGATTTAAATACTGCGTCGCTCTCGCAGCAGCAGGATCAGAAACCAATTTTTAATATCATTCCATCTCTTCCTGCCGGGTCAGAAAATTGGAATAGGTGCCAGGGATCGGGGGACGAGGCATTGGCTCCGCTGGGAACGCTCAACCTCTCTGGCAGACCTGCTTTCTCTAATGGCTATTCAAGGTAATTAGTTTTTGTTCCTCTTTATTAAAACGCTACAAGTGTGTTTAGCACAACTCTGCATGCTGGGTTGTTGCTTGGGCTTTTATTCCTTTATTTTTTCCTTTTCTGTTTGGTATGTGTGGCTGATTAGACATCACTGGGGAATGTTTATCCCACAGTACAACAGCAGCTTTAAGCAACTACTCAATTATTGGTATTAAAGGGAAGAAAAGTGGAGGGGAGCTGGCATGCTCCAAAAAGTAAATAAATAAAAATAAAGCTTCCAAGATACAGCCTAGAGGGAAAATCGAGTATGTGGTAGCAGGACCCATACACAGGCAGTATGGAAGGAAGTATTTAAGTGTATACAAAAGCTCCTTCGTTCCCAGGGGTTAGAGGATCAATCACTGTGGGCTTTTTTTCCTTCCTAGCATTACTTAAAGTTATGCACAAAAATAACTTGGTTGCTGGGTAAATTTCTAGAATTACATTTAAGCTGAACTCGAGTTTTTGCTGTGCTCGGTATCACATTTACCTTACATGGACAAGAAGATTCCGAGTGGGAAATACTCAGCAGCTTGTTCAATAACTGCCTTTAAAGAGATAAGAATATTTGCAGTCAGACTTAAACATAGCTGGAATTTAACTGGGGAGTGGGAGGGGGTGTGGGGAGCTGGTTCCTACCTGTGGCCGGTGCAGTGCTGGTTGTGTTTCCTCGAGTAATGCAGAGGTGCAGCTGATGCAGGGGAGCGCTGCAGGAGGAGCAGCGTGGCTGGGCCAGCTCGGGGACATCTCCGGTTCAGCTCGGGGCCAGCTCCGGGCCAGCTCCGATCCTGCTTGGGGCCATCTCGGAGCCAGCTCCAGGGCCAGCTCCTGCCCCGCTCGAGTCCCGCTCGAGTCCCGCTCGAGTCCCGCTCGAGTCCCGCTCCAGCCCCGCTCCGCTCCCGCTCCTGCCCCGCTCCTGCCCCGCTCCTGCCCCGCTCCTGCCCCGCTCCTGCCCCGCTCCTGTCCCGCTCCTGCCCCGCTCCTGCCCCGCTCCAGCCCCGCTCCTGCCCCGCTCCAGCCCCGCTCCGGCCCCGCTCCTGCCCCGCTCCTGCCCCGCTCCTGCCCCGCTCCGGCCCCGCTCCAGCCCTGCCCCGCTCCTGCCCCGCTCCTGCCCCGCTCCTGCCCCGCTCCTGCCCCGCTCCGGCCCCGCTCCAGCCCCGCTCCGCTCCCGCTTCTGCCCCGCTCCCGTCCCGCTCCCGTCCCGCTCGGGTCCCGCTCCGCTCCAGCTGCGCTCGGCTGTGCCGCAGGATCTGTTCCCGTTCCAGGGGAACACCCAGCTGTGTCTCCCTCGGCCGCTCCGTGTTTAACAGCTCCGTGCAGGAGCAGCGTGTGGCCTCCACGGAGGAGGGGGATTTTGTGGAGTCTCTTAGAAAATGGCTCGGCAAGCGCCTCTACAGAAACGCAACATTTGTAGGCTTTTGATGAAGGATCTGGTTTAACATTCTGGGTTTTATTGCTTTACTGGCAATTGGATCCCTGGGGCGTTCTTGCCAGTCCCGGGGCTCTCCCTGCATGATACTTGCTCCATTTTCCCATGGTTGGATTTCTTCTTTATTTCAGGAAAACGGCTTTTAACTTTCTTTCGTTGTCAGTTTCTTCCATAGATTTTCATTTCTGTTGTAAATGTTTTGTTTTTTTTTTCCTTTGAAGTATTTCAAGCAATTTGCAATGTAAGAGATCCCGAAAAGAAAATCAAAATCTGTGGCTAGATTCCACCTTGATACATGAATATTGAGCGTGTCTTACCATTTATTTCGACAGAGTAGAAATGCTTTGTGCTCACCTTTTGCGTAATTAGTTTAATGCCGTGTTGTGCTCAGTTTGTTTCATGGGGATTTTTTTGGGAGTTTATTTCCTCTGCTCTCACTGTATCTTTAATGATGATCATAAACTCTGTGTCAGAGCAAGAAGTGTTTCTGCATCGGGGAGGGTTTCAGGGCCAGTTTAAATGAGCAGATTCCCCTGAGATAATGGGAATGTGACTTGTGAGAGTAATTCTGAGGAGGTGCTGTGTAGGCAGAGCCCCAGCGCTCGGGCTGGGTGACACGGAGATGCCAGAGTCGTGTCCTGTGCGCTCCTGGAGGGATGAGGAGCTCCTCTGGGCTGTGAGTGTGGCAGAGCCGCTCCTGGGGGAGCAGGGGGAGATGTTCTGGTGCCATGTGCAACAGTTTGGGGACGGTGGT
Source organism: Poecile atricapillus (assembly GCF_030490865.1). Taxonomy (NCBI): domain Eukaryota; kingdom Metazoa; phylum Chordata; class Aves; order Passeriformes; family Paridae; genus Poecile; species Poecile atricapillus. The sequence continues at coordinate 906,674 of NC_081261.1, forward strand.
GGCGGTGCAGGAGCAGTGCAGGGAACGTCCTGGAGCATCCCGGCACCAGCTGCCTCCTCCAGTGCCCAGGGTTATCCACGCTGGGCTTCAGCATTGACGTTCTTGCTTCCTGCAAGGTCATCTTATATTTTATTGCTTCCTTTTTGCCATAAGATAATGGATTTTTTTTTTCTTTATGGAATGTGTAAGGAATTTTGAGGTGGCTCCTAGTTGAGCTTTGCATAAAAGTGCATTATTCACAGTTTTGTGGAAGCTGTTCTTACTTCCCAAGGATCTTTATACACTTCAGCTACAAAGTCCGGTTCTAAAACCAGCATTGTTTGGGTTTGCTTTATTATTTTTGTTCTATAACATTCAGGCAATTCCATCTTCCTTTTACAGTGTTTGAGGTATTAATGAGCCCTGGGTTTGAAGGAGGAATTTTCTTTCTTGTCGAACCTTGCCAGAAGTACTTGGTCTAAACTGGGTTAGTTTAAGGTGATGCGTTGTGGATTTGTTTGTTTTTCTTGCAGAAGACTTAACAAAATTGGCATTTGTTTTAGAAACAAAGGAAGGACTTTCTTGCCAGGTTCCCGTGGTCTGGTTTTTTTTAGGTACTAAATGTGAGAGGTGGAGGCTGGGATTTTGAGAAGCTTCAGGTTCCAGGAGGAAATACTTTTTGGTGTTTGTAGAATTATTTGTCTACTAATAACATATTAATTGTAGAATGAACACAGGGAAAGAAAAGCTGCAGTTCAGCCCTGGTTGTATTTAATCTGCCTGTTTAATGGGAAACCTGGAATGTCCCTTTCTATCCACTCAGGCTGGAATTGATGTCGTGCCATTTCTGAGTGGTTTTGCTCCTCCAGGTAGCCCGGCATGCTGGCTTTAATGAGACAAGTGCTAATCAGGCCCGAGCAAACCAATCAATCACAGCGAGCTGCAGGAGGGATCCAAAGTTAACACACAGAATGCAAACTTTGGGATTGGATTAATGGGAATGAATTGGCAATAATCAATAAGCTGTTGTCGGTGGAAGAGCCAGCTGGTGCTTGTGTGAGCTGCTGAAACGCTGAGCTGCAGCTCCTCAAGCTCCAGATCCTGAGTGGCAGGATGGCCTCGTTGGGATCGCTCCGGGTCTCCCCTCCCGGCGGGTGCAGTGAATGGAGAAGGTGGACAGAATAAAAGGGAGGAAAAAGTAGGCTAGCAGACAGTTTACCTTAGATTGTCCTTAATGGCAGTGAGACAGCAGCTGGAAGGGAAGCAAATCGCGCTGCAATGCTTCACTGGAGAGTTGGAGGCTTTGCTGGCGTCCGTCTCCGATGGGATGTTCCTGTGATTTATTACACAAACCCAGGGAAAACTGTTCCATTTCAAGGAAATGGTTTTAGCAACACACACTCGAGGGGCTCTTGCATGGTATATACATTAAATCCTTCACTCAACTCCTGTTGCTCTGGCTTCCTGGAGATGTGGCTTGTTGTGGGGGGAGTGAAGGATGCCGAGAGCCGGCCCAGCAATGCAGGGTTTGCTCCTACAGCCAGAATTCGCAGAAACTGGGCCCCATTGGCACTGCTAGGGCTTCTCTTATTACAGCTGAAATCATTCCTAGTACTTAAGCTTGTGGGGGATAAGGATCATTAAGGAAGTTTAAGAAAGGGCAAGAGCTGAGAGAAGCCATTAAAGAGGAGGAGAGTCTGGAAGGAGGAGAAGTTTCTCTGGCCGGTCGCAGTCCAAAGCCTTGCTTCCAAAATTTACCCTTCTACCCTTAACTCTTTCACTGGCATTCTTCTTGGGCTCAGGTGCAGTGTGAGAAGGAAGGGAAAAAAAGGGATTGTTTGCCAGCAGTGGGAAAGGTCAGTTGTCCGTTTGTCTTCCCGCTTTGTTTCCCTCGGCTGCTGGCCAAGGCCGGTGGCTTGGCAGGGCTGGATGCAGAGCTTTAAGTGCTGCCTGACTCAGCAGTGGATAATGTATGGGACATCCGGAATCGGGGCTTTTTTAATAATTCTATTTTGATATAAAACCCAGGCGTGGTATTTGGAGCGCTCAGGCTTCCAGTAGTCTGTGTTGTGATTTGTCAGCTTAATGTAATACTGTACTTGGGGGTTTGCCTCTGGAAGTACATGGCAAAAAAATCTGGTTGTTTTGGCAGAAAGGGGTGAATCAGGAATGTCCTGCAGAATGTGCTCTGAGGTGCTGTGAAAAGGTAACTTCATAAATGAGAGGTCATGTAAGCTGTAATCCACTTTTCCCAGTTTTGGCTGATCCTTCCATCGAGCTCATAGCCAGGGAGGTTGTTGTAAATCCAGTCCAAATTGTTGCCTTCTACAAATTTATTTCTCCCTACAATGATCTCTGTTTTAAACATCCTTACTTTTGTTGTTCATACCATTTCTAAAAAAAAATTATCAACCCCTTGTACTCTCCTTCTGCCAGTGAAGGCAAAGCTGTGGTTGACTGAGTCCTGCTCACGAATCTTCTCAGAAATGTGAAATACAGGTATTATCTAACTCCTACATCGTATATTTACCATGCTAAAGATTACTTTTACTGTGAGAGTAATTTATCTTGGGGGAAGCAAATTTCCCTTGTTCCTTTGATTATTGCTGCTCGTTCTGGAAATGAACAAGTGCTGCATATTCTGTGTGAATATATAACTGCAAACTGGAATTATTTCTGCACTTCAAAAGGTTCTCAAGTCCTCCTGTCTTCCTGGGTCCAGTTTTGTAGCCACTGCTGAGTGTGGTGGTAACTTTCCTCCTCCCATTCATTTTGGGATAGCTGAAGCCTGCCCGAGGTGCTGCTGTGGTGTCACATATGCATTCTGTGAATGGTCCCCGTGGCACCAGTCCTGAGGAAAACAACATCCCAATAAAATCCTGTTTTCAGCCCAAGTTACGAGCAATGGGAAAAGCTTTGTAGAGCTGTAGTTACAATTACCTTGGGTTTGTGCTGTTAAAATAACTGTGAGTGGCACCTCTGGTGTAGAGGAGTGAGCTTGGAAATGCCTTTGGGAAGTGATCAGCTTGGAGCTCGGAAGCACAGAACAAGTGTGTGTGCAGCAAGGTGGTTTCTGCACATTTGGATGTGCTGAGTGCTGTGCACCAGACCCGGGCAGTTTGGGTTAAGCTCTCTTTGGTTTCCCAGCCTTTGTCTCCCAGAGTCTCAAGTATACACAGATTTTAATCTTATTTACTGAAGAATTAGTGTGTGGCACTGTTGCATGTACAGATTATTGTTCTCATCCCAGGGATTTTCTGGCTGATTCACTGTGGTGTGAGATGCATTGATAACCATTTGTAACAGCCACTGTAGTGTGAGATCCATTGATGCCCTTTTATAACACAGCCTTTGCTTAAATAGCCAAGGCCCTCCCAGACCAGGAGTTAATCCTGTTCTCAGTGCTGGGTTCTGGAAATACTGGTCAGATGCTGTCAGTGGATGGCCTCATCCCCCTGGGACAGGAGTGAACCAGTACAGCTGGAATAGATGACACACGCAAAAAAAGAATAATTTCATCTCATTGTCTTGGCTCTGACTCCAGAGCAGCTCCTTTGGGCTATCTGTGGGAAAAAAACAAAACACAAAATCCAGGGTTTCTTTGCCCATGTGTGAGGGTGTGGCCAGCTGTGGCCGTGGCTGGTTGCCTGCAGAGGGATGTCAGAGAGCATCACCTGCACGGAGCGAGCTCCATCCGTGCCTTGGTACCACAGCCCTGAGGGCAGCTGGGGGACTCTGGCTGCCGGTGGGCAGGAGAGGCAGCAGCTCTGGGCTGTCCCCACACACGGGGATGTGTCCCCAGGAGTGCAGGGCTGGGCTGGAAGGACAGTCGGGCACAGTTACCGTGTCTCTCCTGGGGGTTTTCCTCCTTGCCTCACCTTCACTCCAGAGCAGGTGTGGTGCCTGTGCCTCCCATGTCCTGACTCAGCTCCCACAAACCTCTGCCGTGACGTTTCCTGCAGGAATTCCATCCCTGGATGGATGAAGCAGTGTTTCCCTGTGTTCTAGCCATGCCTGTGTTGCTTGGAGCTATAAAACACCCTGGCCAAGGATTTCCCTCCGTGTGCCGTGGCTGCCCCGCCGGCTGTGTCACCTCCATGTCCCAGAGGTGTCTGGCAGGAGCAGCAGGAGCAGCTGCTGGAGCAGCCCTTGGAATGCAGGGGATGGAGATGAGGTCAGGTTTTCTCACTGCTCCTGTGTGAGAGGCGAGTTCAGACTCCAGGACACGCTGTTACTTACCCAGGATATCATGGAGAGTTCTGTAATCCCAGTGCCTTAAATCAATAATCACCACGATTGTGTGAATTTCTGGAGGAAGCTGTGCTCTTCAGAAGTCATCTTGACATCGTGTGTGGAGAACATTTGTGTACCAGCCCCACTGCCTTTCCAATCCAGCCAGTGCCAACAGGCCACCATTAAACCTCCAGATTCTGGCTCTACCTGTGGAGCTCCCAGTCTGTGCTAAATCTTCCTAGAAAATCACAATCCTGATATATTTTGGAAATTAATATCCCACAGACTGCTGATACTTTGCTGTGGGGATGCAGTATCGTACACAACTTCCCCTTTTTGATCAAATATCTCAGTTTTTGTGAGATTGAGAAGGCAAAAGTACTGTTGGGGAAGGAATTCTAAAATAATGATCATGTCTTTCTTGAATTCAGTTCACTGCTACTGTAATTTAGTAAAGAAAACGAGTTTTATATTGGATTTTACAGTAATACATTCTTCATACTATTTGTAATATGTTTGTACAGTTACTGTGTGTCAGAAAACAGCTGGAGATCATCAAATTTCTGCACCACGGTCACACAAGATTTAATATGAAACTTGTGAGCAGCAGGGCGCCATTTACTCTTGTGTTGCTTTTTTCAGATACTTATTTCTCGTTGCTTTTATTTGTGTAGCTGAGTTTAAAGTTAGTAAGTATTGCTCAGGATGGGACTTTTATAAAGAAGTGAGGGTGGAAATGAGTAGTTTTCCTCAAAATATTATCTGGGAAACTCAGAAATGGGCTGTAGAGTCAAGGAGGAGCAAATCACAAAGTATCAGTGAAGTCTGTCATCAGTTCAAGAAGCAAATAATGGAAGTGGTTTCATGGCTGCCTGGCTTGGCTTTCTATTTTCCAAGAAACCTGGGAAAGGTCCTGTCAGTGTCCTTAGCCAGAAGATGCCACATGGTGCATTTCTGGGTGCAGCAGGGACTTGAGTCTTTTCTTGTTGAAACTTTGCGGTCAGGGGTGATCTGGGGGGCTCTTGCTGTGTGTTCCTGTCCCTGGATGTTTGAATCCCTGTTCCTGCTGGCAGTTCTCATGGAGAGGAGGGGCTGGAAGGTGGGTGACCCCTCTGCTCACAAGCAGGCAGGGGCTTGGCTATGTCTCACTGCTGAGAGGGATGTGAAAACAGAATATCTGAGGTTACAAATTCTGTGAAATTTCTAGAAAATGAGGTTCTGGTCTTAGCTGAGAATCCTCCAGCCATTACACAGCTCCTTTCCAGCTGTGTGAATTGGGGATGGCAGGGGAGGGCTTCCATGGATCTCTTCCTTCCCAGCTGCACCTTGGGAAGGACATGGATGCTTGTGGTGTGTGTGCCCCTGGCCTTGCTTTGGGCTTCAGCCCCTTGGCAGCTCCCCAAAGCCTCCCTGGTGTCTCCTTGCCTTCCCCTGCCCTCACAGCCTGCTTTGACAGCACCAGTTTGGGGGTTCTCAGGCATTTTTATTGCCAAGCTCCAGCAGGTCCATGCTGCCCTGAGCCAGGAGTCTGGAATCTGACAGAAAAGAGCAGCTGATGTGGTTTATTTCTGTTGTCACGGCTTGGAGAACCTGCACCAAGGTGTGGTGGGGTGTAGGGATGTAGTAACAGGGTCTGGAAGGGCTTGGCATGGCCAGGGAGCTGTGCCAGGGCCGTGCTGCCAGAGCAAGTCCAACACCACCGTGCCACCGGGCTGGGGCATGGCCAGGAGAGCAGGAGCCTGGTGTGGGCATGGTCAGGAGAGCAGGAACCTCTTGGGGTTGTGTGGAGCATGGTCAGGAGAGCAGGAGCCTGGTGTGGGCATGGTCAGGAGAGCAGGAACCTCTTGGGGTTGTGTGGAGCATGGTCAGGAGAGCAGGAACCTCTTGGGGTTGTGTGGAGCATGGTCAGGAGAGCAGGAACCTCTTGGGGTTGTGTGGGCATGGTCAGGAGAGCAGGAACCTCTTGGAGCCTCTTGGGTTGGTGTGGGGCATGGCCAGGAGAGCAGGAGCCCCTCAGGGTTGTGTGGGCATGGCCAGGAGAGCAGGAGCCCCTCAGGGTTGTGTGGGGCATGGTCAGGAGAGCAGGAGCCCCTCAGGGTTGTGTGGGGCATGGCCAGGAGAGCAGGAGCCCCTCAGGGTTGTGTGGGGCATGGTCAGGAGAGCAGGAACCTCTTGGGGTTGTGTGGGGCATGGTCAGGAGAGCAGGAGCCCCTCAGGGTTGTGTGGAGCATGGTCAGGAGAGCAGGAGCCCCTCGGGGGGCTGGTGTGGGGCATGGCCAGGAGAGCAGGAACCTGGTGTGGGGCATGGTCAGGAGAGCAGGAGCCCCTCAGGGTTGTGTGGGGCATGGTCAGGAGAGCAGGAACCTCTTGGGGTTGTGTGGGGCATGGCCAGGAGAGCAGGAGCCTGGTGTGGGCATGGCCAGGAGAGCAGGAGCCCCTCGGGGCGCTGGGTGGGCAGGGGCAGCTGCAGGGCTCAGCTGTGGCTGTGCAGGAGGGTGATGTTCCCATGGCTGCGCTGCCAGGACAGGGCTGGGGGATCTCCCCCATCGCTTAAAAATTGTGGGGGGGGTCGTGGGGGTGGTGAATATGGCTGTAATGTATTAAACTCTACATTTTATTTATGATTTTGTAGCTTTTCAGTTGGTCAGATGCTGTAAATTCAGAATGATGTCTTTTAAAGCAGCACACCTATCCACAGGCACGCTGTCCCTTGCTGTGTACCTGCAATTTTATTTTTTTTTTCTCTTGCTTATTTTTTCTTCCCCCTAAGAGATTCTGAATTAATACCTCCCTAAAGCCATCAGCAAAGGTTTTGAATAAATCCATGCTGCAAACATGCATGTTCTGCATGCACATGTGTGGATTTGTTGCACAAGAATGCAGTCCAGGCTTGTTAACTTCAAAAACAAAAACCAAAACTAAAGAAAGAAAAGAACTGGCAGATGTGATAGTTTCATGTGGATTTCAGCTTGCATGCTGATTTCAGTTTCCTACTCCCCGGCTGTTGTTGTCTCTCTTGTATTTTTTTTCTGTGGGTTACTTTTGCTACCAGGGCCTTTGATGGTTTATTTTGCCTGTTGAATTTCTGTTAAACTCATGTTCCGTATGAATTGCTCCCAAATCAATTGTGCTGTCCCATTATGAGTGTGATGTAGGTATAATTACACATTTTTTTAATAAAGGACTCTGCATCTTGGTTCTCTTAAAACATAGACTAGATTAGAACATAAGCAAATATGAGAAAAACAGTATCTGAAAACAGATTTCTAAAACAGCTTTAAAAATTAGAAATCTGGAACTTCGTATGCAGAATAGTTTTTGGATGCTGAAGATGTATGGAATTTAATTTCACTTCACACTTTAATTTTAGTGAGATAATACATGTTTTTTACATGTTTATTGAAATAAGAGCATGCTGGGGGATGCACTGCCTGTTGGTGAGGGTTGGCAGTGACCCCAGCAATGGCATTGGAGTGGCCTTGGGGGTTCCCCAGGCCTGGCTTTTATTAACAAGTCATTTCCAAACAGAATCATTTTGGTTGGAAAAGCCCTCCTGGACCGTTGAGTCCAAGCTGTGCCCAATCCCTGCCTGGTCACCAGCCCAGAGCACTGAGTGCCACGTCCAAGGTGTTTTCAGTACCTTACTGGGATTTCCAGACTTGAATTAAAATTTGTTGGTAGAGAATGATTTTACATCTTTGCCTTTTGATTAATAAATGATGTAATCCCATTTGGGGGAAGACTTGCAGTGCTTTTGGGGTTATTTACTCTGACCAAACAATCCTGATAAGCTTCAGGTTTAAGAGAAAACTGCAGCTTAAATTTAGGCTGTTATTTGAAGCAGCACGAAGGTTAGCCCTGATCCTGGATCACAGATCGGCTCTCCCAGCTGGAATAGCACTGCTGCTTTAATCCATATTTCAGCAAAGGCTCTTACTCTGACCTACTTTGTCCCAGCCCAGCCCAGGCTTTTGAGAGGTCCCTTGGCCACCCTGACTGTGGGGAAGTTCTCTGGTGTAGGGTCTGAGTCCTGCTCTGGTGTGAGCTCCCTTGGTGTCATTGCCATGTGGCTTTATGAATTCTGCCCTTCCTGGACACGTGTTTCTGCTAACCCCACACATCTGCCATTTTCTGAACTGAAAAGGAAGCTTCTCTGACACCTTCTTTTTTAACAAAACCCATCTAACAAGTTCTGTGCTGACTTGGTTTCCGTAGCTGGAGAAGACAAGTCTGTTCTCATGCAGTGCCAGGTGATTTGCAAGTTCTGTGCATGATTTGATTAAAAATCTAGTGCTGAAACTCCCTCATCTAAAATGTAAGTGTTGTAAGAACCTGAGTGCTTGGAATTCTGTATTATGAGTAGCAGAGCATTTCTTTTTCAGCTCTTATTGAAGGGAGCAGTTAATATTAGGATGCCTGCACGACAACATCCTGAGTCATCGAGATACTTGACAGCTACTTTCCAACCAGAGCAACTGGTTTGACAAATGAGCTTGGACTTATTTTATCACTTTAAAAGAATCTTTAAAGATTTATCTTTAACACGTTAAAGGTTGGGACATCTGATATTTTATTAAATAACAATCTGGAGGTTTCTAAGTCCACTTATTTTTGTGCCTGAGCTTGTTCCGTGTTGCGGATCAAAGCCCGGCTGAGTTGCACGGCATACCAGTGGGGAGGAGGAAGTGACTGGGTTTCTATTCCTGGCTGACCCCAGCTCGGAACCGAGGAAGAGCTTTAAAGGAAATGCAGCATTCAGCTCTGAATCTTTCCAAGTATTCATGAGTGCTACCAGCACTGGCTTCCTGCATGCGGCAATTCAAGGTGTGGACGTCTTCAAACTGTCCTAATTTCAAAATGAAACGGGTAACAAGGGAAGCCCTAAACTTCATGGAAACAGCAAAACTTGCAATTCCAGATTTTATCAAAGACATCCAAGCCATCCTATTTTTACCTGCAGGCAGCTCTGCAGGCGCAGCCAGGGTGGAGGGTGGTGGGAAGGGATGGCCAGAGCCTGCTGGGGCTGCTGGCACATGGGCTGGGTCCCTTCAGCCTGGGCAGGGAGAGCTCCATGGGACCAGGGCCGTGCCACTGAGCCCCTGGGCCAGCAGGGCTTTGCCACTGGAGGAGCTGCCAGCCCACAGAGATGTTGTCTGCAAGGAACCCGTGGTGGGGCTCCTGGAGCACCTGGAGTTGCCCAGGACCTGGAGCCCCGTGGGTTGGGAGCCCAGCTTGGCCCTTGGCAGAGGGGGAGCCTGTAAACCTGTAAGGTCACTGAGCACGTGGGGGCTCTTGCGAAAGAGCTGTCCTTGCCCCTGGAAGGAGAACATCCCTCATCCAGTGTCCTGGGCTTCTCTGAGCTTGTGGGGAGCTGGAACTCCAGTTGACATTGCTTTTTCTCCTTCAAGACTTGGCCAAGCTTCCTTGCCAGAGGCCATTTCAAAAGAAAGAGCCCCCCAGCCCTGCCAGGCTGTCATGGAAGTGGAAGAGCAGTTCTTTAGTGGGCTGGAGAGCTGGGCAGGGCTGGGATTGGGGGTGGCTCTTGAGGCTGGGGAGTCGCTGCTGGTTCCCTGTGGGTCAGTGCTGGGCTGGGCAGGGAGCGTGCACAGAGCTGGCTGGGTTAGCTGTTCTGAGCTATTTCGGGTGCTCAGTGCCAGGCTGGAGAGCTCTGCGAGCACAGAGGGAGCTCCAGCTGGAAGATGTAAGGCTATGAGGCTCGGGAATATTATCCATGCATTGCTTGCACAGGATGGAGCTGGAGCTGGCAGCTCGGGAAGGGGCTCTGGCTTCTCACTGATCATCTTGGGACACCCAGGGTGTCGAGGGGACGAGGGTGTTTGTCAGCAGGAAGGATGGAGGAGGAGCTGTGGCTGTGCTCCCATCCCAGCACTGCCCCTTCCCTGCTCCTGAGCAGGAGTTCCTGAGTGGCTGCCAGAGCCCTTCTGTGCCTGCCTTGGGCTCCAGTGCTTGAGAAATTGTCCCCAGGTGCCACCAGGTAAACAGCCAAAATGGAGAGGGGACAGGGGCAAATCTGGGGTGGTCATGGTGATGTCTTCCTGCACACTTCTTCCCTTCCTCGTTTTTGGTACTGGGATGTTCACAGGTGTGTTTATTCCCCCCACCCCATGTGTTAAATTCCATACTTCATTTTGTCTTTAAAATTTCAAATAAATCAAGGTGATTATGGGAAACAGGCTGTTCCAGATGCTGCCTGGGGAAATTCCTAAGGGCTTGAAAGCCATCCTTCATTTCTTCCATGCTGGAGTCATCGTTCCAGAGACATCTAGGAAATTAAAATCTTCTATTATAAAGATGGCTTACTCTGTCACACATATTACTGTCAGTAGTTTCCTTGGCTGTCCCTGTCATCCCCACATGTTTTGGATTGCTGTGCCAGCACTGGGGATTGTTCTTTTCCCTCCTGTTCTGCTGCCACAGATGTGCCACCAAAAGCAGCCAAACCCCAGTTTGGCAAAAATCAATTTTCTTCTCTAGTTTAGCTGCAAGGAGATTGTAGTAAATATAATAAATGTCAATCTAATGCAATTCATACAAATTCGTAACCAAAATGTAATCTTTTGAAGTATTTTCTACAAACACAGCAAGAAAGAACTTTAATTGTTCAGGAAACATAAGAGTTTGACCACGTTACAGCCATTCCAGTAGTTTATTTTTCTTTATTTTCTAACTGCCAAGGGTAGAACTCAGTGCTCTCCTCTCTCCAATCATTCTTTCCCAGGAAAGGTGATTATGTTTGTTGTTGCTGTGTTAACAGAGTCCTCGTTTTGAAGGTGCATTAAATCTGAGGGGTTTCCAAGGTGAGAAATTGGGCTGCAGTGAGGAGCTGGCTCTGCTTTGGGTGCGTTTGGAGCAGGATGTGCTTGGGGTGTGGATCCATGGGATCCCAGGGCTGATCCCAGCGTGTGCAGATCCCTCCTCAGCCGCTCTGTGTGTGTGCAGTACATTGTGTTACTGCTGTACATTTCCCAGGGTGATGATGAATCTCTAACAGTTTTCCCAGAATTGTAGTTTTAGTGAATAAAGCTGTTCTCGATGCCGGAGCAGGGAATGGTGTTGGGAATCCTTTGCGTATTTCTGCCCTGAGGGGGTTTCTAATTCTTTCCAGTAGAAAGTCATCGTGCAGATACTGCAGTGCATTAATTGCTTGGACTTAGCCTCCACCAACATGTGAAAATTACCAGTAATACAAACAGGCTGACGATGAGATGCTGCACTGGGAGATGCTGTGTTAAAATGACAATTACTGGCTTCTCCAGCCTGTATTTTGAAGACCTTTTTGTGCCTGTAAGTGAGACCAGGCTGGGAGCAGCTAATGGCTCCATCTTCCATGGCTGCTGCTCTGCTCCAGGGCATGTTGCTTTGCTCTTATTTCTGGAGCTCAGTCAGGCAGGGCTTTCAGATCACGTCAAAAGCAGTATTTCTTTGGATTAAGTCAGGCTTCGGGCAGTGGTGTCCTTGCTGTAGGATGCCACGGTTTGTGCACAGAAGTGGAAGAGCAGAGCTGTGCCACTGCACTCTGGAGCAATTTCTCAAGGAAGAGCTGTTCCACTGCTCTCACTGCCCTGGACTACCTGAGATGCTCCTTCTCAGGGCCTTCCTCTTGGCCTGAACACTTGAATTACCTTGGACCCATTCAATCCAAACCTGCTGCTTTGTTGCTATTATTTTCTGTTCACGGAAGAGCTGCAGAGTGTTATTACTTTCCTCTTCCTTCAGGTGTCTGAGTTGTCACCTGCCTTTATTAATGCCTTTGCAGCATCACTCTCACCAAGCTGCTGCTGGTTTGGGGAGGGGCTGTGTCTGTCACCATCCTTCATCTCAAAAGTCAGAGTCAAATATTTGATTATAATTTTGTAGCACTCCAGCACTGACACATTCACCTTTTATTTTGGATCCCTGAGTTGGGGAAGTCTCTAGTTTCTTTTTTTATTATTGCTGGCACAGTGAAAACAGGGTCACAGAATGGTTTGGGTTGGAAAGGACCTCAAAGCCCATCCAGGGCCACCATTGTCATGGGCAGGGACACCTTCCACTGTCCCAGGCTGCTCCAGGCTCTGTCCAACCTGGCCTTGGCCACTGCCAGGGATCCAGGGGCAACCACAGCTTCTCTGGGCACCCTGTGCCAGGACCTCATCCAAAATCCCATCTAACTTTGAATTGGAACTTCCCTCTTTGAGTTTAAAACCTTTCCTCAGACCCACATAAAAAAGGAAAACACCTTTAGTCTCCTTCTAAGTAACCTTTTGCCAGTCCAAATTTCAGTTTTCAGGCTGCTCAGTCTGGGTTGTGCAATTGCTTTTGATAAACAGGCAGTGTCTGAGTTTGCATTTGACAGGACAGGCATGTTGGAATTCACTTGGTGAAGCCTTTTGGCCAGTGAATGCTTCTTCATCCCAGCAATGCCTTTTTCTTTTAAATCACCAGCTATGATTATATCACTTACCGTATGCAAGTGCATTTTAAATTTTCTGGTGTGAAACTTGTATTTACTTAGATTAGAAGGCACATATAGAAGACCTGTATTTGATGTTTAATATTTTTAGAGAAGTAGCGTGCTGGTTTTGTCTCAGGGTAGACATGCAAATGTAAGACAAACACTTTGAGTCACAGGTTTGAAGGCTGTTGGTCAGTCCTGGCCTGTGAGACAAGATTAGAGTGTCTGGTTGTGAGAGATGGTCGAGGACCGAGTCTTTTTCTTAAAAAACCACGGGTTTTGTAACTGTCCACGTAAAGACAGGGGAGAACTCAGCCACTATCCCCTGCCAGCTCCTTATCAGCTCTGCTGCAGCCTGTGCTGCTGGAATCACGGAGCAGGATTAGCTCGGGCTGGTGGCGTCACATGCAGCTGCAGGTCCAGCATGGCCACAGCTCCAGCAGGTCCAGCATGGCCACAGGTCCACAGGTCCAGCATGGCCACAGGTCCAGCAGGTCCAGCCCAGCTGCAGGTCCAGCAGGTCCAGCCCCACTGCAGGTCCAGCAGGTCCAGTGTGGCTGCAGGTCCAGCATGGTTGCAGGTCCAGCCCAGCTGAAGGTCCAGCAGGTCCAGCCTGGCTGCAGGTCCAGCAGGTCAGCCCAGCTGCAGGTCCAGCCCAACTGCAGGTCCAGCAGGTCCAGCGTGGCTGCAGGTCCAGCAGGTCCAGCCCAGCTGCAGGTCCAGCCCAGCTGCAGGTCCAGCAGGTCCAGCCCAACTGCAGGTCCAGCAGGTCAGCCCAGCTGCAGGTCCAGCCCAGCTGCAGGTCCAGCATGGCTGCAGGTCCAGCAGGTCCAGCCCAGCTGAAGGTCCAGCAGGTCCAGCCCAGCGGCAGGTCCAGCAGGTCCAGCCTGGCTGCAGGTCCAGCCCAGCTGCAGATCCAGCCCAGCTGCAGTTCCAGCAGGTCCAGCCCCGCTGCAGGTCCAGCCCAGCTGCAGCTGCTGCTGTGGTCATGAGGGCTCAGACCCTGTCCCTGTCCCCACACACCCTGGTACCCTTCAGGCTGCTGGCAGCAGGGTGTGCGCTGGCCGTGGCTCCTGGAAGCCAGGCTGGGTTTGTGCTCTCTGCTTGGCTCAGCCTGCCAGGATGGGGGTGCTGGTGGCAGAGCCCCTGCTGTCCATGGAGCTCCAGAACAGCCTCGGGGTGTTTGGCAGCTCCTGAAGTGCTGGGGGTCAGCAAGGGGCTCAGGCCCAGAGCTTTGTGCTGTCCATGGCTCCAGGGGAGGAGGACAAAGAGCAAAGAGCTGCTGCTCCCTGCTCGTGAGGGGCAGAGGCTCTTCCCAAAGCCGTGCCAAGGCTCTGTGGATGGTGAAGCTGGGACCTGGACACCAGGACAGGCTCCCAAGTGTCATGAGTGGTGAAGGTGCTGTGACAGTGTTCTGTCTACGCTTTAGTAACCCTTGGAATACTTGCCAGCCCCCATCAGAAGGGTTTTTCACTTGAATCACAAGATTAAACTTAGTCTTAAGCAGCTGAGAGCTCTTGGAAGGAAGCAAACATCTGTGTTGTGTGTCTGCTTCAGCCTTGTGTGTGCTCTGTGCTTGTGTTTGCTCGAGGAGCACAAGGTCCTGAAAGCTGGAGTTTACATGGGGGGGCATGTACATAGCAGCATTATTTCTCTGTAATAATATCATTCCTGCTTCTGTCTAAATGCTCTTGCTGGTTTGATATGTAAGAGTTTTAATTTGACGCTGGATTCTTTAATCACTGTATGTATTCTGAAGTGAGTGTAGTACCCATCAGCAGTGAGTATTTTTATTGTTGTCTGCTTTGTTCTGCCTTCCTCTCTGACTAGAAAACTAGGTTCATTTTTGGATTCATGGATGCTCTCCGAGTTATCAGTGGTTAGACAACAAGTAAACACGTACTGTACATGGGCTGCTGGCCAGCTGGCCCTGGCAGCCGGCAGCTCGGGACTTGCTTTCAGCCCCAGAAGAATGCCTGTTTGCTTGGTCATTTCCTTTCCTTTCAAATACAAAAAATAAAACTTTTTTCTTCCAATTATATTGCTTTCTTGGCCTAAATATTGGAATTAGGGAGATTACTCCTCAGATATTGGGGCTTGGGCAGTTTGGGAAGAAGCTTTTGAGCTTGCATTGATGCCCTCAAGAAACAGATGCCGGGCTGGGGAGTGAGCAGGCCTGAAATTCATCTCTTTTTTTCTCCCCTTTCTATGTGGGAGCGTTTAACATTGAATTTCTCCCCCTGGCTGAGGTCTGCATTGTTTGTGGCAGCTGTGCCTGCCCCCAGGGAGGTGCTGGGGCACACAGAGCTCTGACCAGAGGCTGTGTCCCTGAGGCTGAGCTTCCTCTGCTTGGAAAATCCCCTTGCACAAGGCTGTTTTCTGCATGTTTTGAACTCCAGGGTGGGGAAGGCAGCTCAGAACATTACCTGAAGCACCCTGGGACATACCTGGCCACAGTACCCTGGTGTTTTGCACCACTGTGACTAGTTTTCTTCCAATATTGGCGTGATTACATTTCTCTAATGTGGCTGTAAGGTGGAGAATAATTAGTCTGAATGCATGCCTGCAATTGATCTTTTTGCTGGCTATTATATTAAAGATCTGCCAGGAAATTAGCTTCCTTTCCTCGCATCCCTTTCCTTCTCCCCTCCCAATGTGCTCAGAAACTCCAAAACAAAATCCTTCGGCTGGGGAAGCCTCAGCCCATGAATGGAGGCTCGTGGTTGTGGCACCTTCTTTGAGCAGAGGAGGATTCAAGGACACCAGCACAGTGTGTGTGCTCTCCCCTGCAGCTGATGGCTTCTTCAGCCCGGGATGTTTGGCAGGGGCTGCCCAGGGAGGGTTGGATCCCATCCCTGGAGGTGTCCAGGGAAGGGCTGGAGGTGGCACTCAGGGCTCTGGGCTGGGGACAAGGTGGGCATTGGGCACAGCCTGGACTCGATGGGCTGGGAGGGCTTCTCCAGTTTAAATGGTTCTGTGATTTTGATGGCATCCTTTCCCCAGTGTTACATATACCAAGGAATTATCATTGGATGCTGGAGTAAATCTGCTTTTGCAGGGAGCTTCACAGTAACTGTTTTTTACACAGCAGTCATCTCTCTTCTTGGCTTTAGTGTGAGGCCAAAAAGAAACCTTGGCAATGGGATTGAAACAGCAAAACAGGTGATCTTGGATTAATTTACTTATTCTACAGAACCCTATTTCAAACTTAATTTTACCTCCTCTTCTGATCTGTTGTCTCTGCTGTCCATGTAATGCTCTTTTGCAATAGCAGTTGCATTTCTGGCAACTTCTGGGCTGGTTTTGCCACCTTGGGATGCCGGCGCTGCCTCCGCACACCCACGGTCACCCCTGCTTGTGGCACTCTGCTGAGGGGGAAAGGTGGGTCAGAACACATGGATGTGTCTCCTGAGCTTCTTGAGAGGCTGGAGGGAGTCTGAGAGCTCCAGCATTCTGAATCTTGGGAAATCAAAACAGCAGAGGCTTGCAGGAGAGTGAAGGCTGATGGTAGGAGCCACCTTCTTTTCCAGCTGCCTCCAAGAAATGTCAAGTAAAATGCTTCTTTTACACACCAAGGGTGTGAGGGAGTTTGCCTTTAAAAAGTGTGTGAAAAACTTTCTTTTCATATTGTAATTCAGGACTGAGTTTAAAGGCTGGTTTTGAAAGCAATAATATTTAGTGGAAACTGGTTTTGAGTATTTTGAGCGGTTTTCTTCATTATTTTCCATTTGAGCACTTTAAAACCTATCAAGTCCATTTCCCATCTCCACAATCACATTGAGATTACTTGGTGGTTTCTCTGATCTTCTCAAGGCCTTGCTTTCTGTAAATGACAGTCCCTGTGATATTTATAAAAATGGTTTTTTTTACTTGGTGGTGTTATTAAAAAATATCGAGCAGAAAAAGTGAGTCTGGGAGGAACGAATTTGGTTATTTCTGACTTTGCAGCACTCTTGGGTGGCTGTCACTGGGGGAAAGAAGAGGCTGGTTCTGAGCAGGAGAGCAATAACCATGGGTTTATTCCATGTCTTGGGAGCACGTTGCAGGCTGCAGTTAAGGCTGGAACGAGTCCCCTGCAGTGTGCAGACCCTGCAGGGCTCCAGGCTGCTCAACACCTCACATTCCCACAGTACCTGCCTGGGAAACACCTGCCTGTACCTGCAGGGAGTCCCTCGGGGCTGCTCCTTTACCTCCTGCACCCCAGGAGCAGTGAGCTGCGTCCTGGAGCTGGGATTTGTCCCCTGGTGTTGACTCTGAGCCGTGAAATTTGTTCCTTGCTTCATCAAAGTCCATAAAATATTTTAAGTTTTTCTTACAAAGCTTAAAAACACTACCAGGTCATGGTTTGAGGCTCAGCCTAATCGTGAGATTTAGTTTGTAATTTCCTTTCAAATACAAAAAATAAAACTTTTTTCCTCCAATTAAATTGCTTTCCTGGCCTAAATATTAAAATTAGCGAAAGAGCTCCTCAGATGCTGGAATTTGTGCAATTGGGAGGGAAGCTTTTGAGGTCTTTGAGAAAAGGTTGTGCAGATCACAGAATCCCAGAATGGCTGAGGTGGGAAAAGACCCCCAACACCATCGAGTCCAGGCTGTGCCCAATCCCCACCGTGTCCCCAGCCCAGAGCTCTGAGTGCCACCTCCAGGAATTCCTTGGGCACCTCCAGGGATGGGGATCAAAACCTCCCTGGGCAGCTCCTTCCAAACCTGTCCATGCATTATCCCAGGCTGAAGAGCCCAGGAGCAGGGAGGAATAATGTTTTCTTTTTCTTTCCTTTGTGCAGCAGTTTAAGCTCTCCCTGGTTGAAATCAGAAGTGCTGTTTTGTTCTTTAGCTCTTCTGCTCATACATTTCTCAGCTCAGAACAGATTTTCTGAGAAAAGACAGATTCTCTTAATTGTCAGCCCTTAAGTGAAGCTGAAGGAGAAGTGCCAGATGCTGCAGGATTTGTGATTAAAGTTGCAAGAATAAGCAATCCAGGGATACACTTATCATTGTCTCCTTGGAAAGGCTGACCTGCTTATCTCCAGCACCAGCTCCAGCTGAGGTGGGAGCTGCAGCCCTTTGCCTGGATCTGGTATTTCCTTATGGATTGTTGCAGGGGAAAATTGGGTTAAGTTGTGACTTTTCCAAGTTTTTTGAAGCACCACAGCTTCTGAAGTACTGAGAAGAAGCAGCAGTAATGGATGTTGGTGGGTCTGCTCTTGTCAGGTTATCATTTACTGTATTTCTCTCGTGGTGCTTCCTGGGTTTTTCCTCCAGAACCAGCTATAGGTTCCACATACAGAATTAGGGGTAAGAGGCAGATCTGTATTACAGGTAGAAGCTGTGGATAATGATGGCGTGTTCAGCATCATGAATAAGAAAGTACAAAACTTAAGACATTCCTTCCTGTCAGTTTGATGATAATTTATATTCAGGCGTTGGTTAATCTCATCTAAATTCAGATGTGCTGAGGACTCAAATTTAAGAGCATAATTATCCATAGTTCAGTTTTCTCCATGAGGCAGTGGGGAGGAGAAACAGGCTTGGATTGTTCTTTGCTGTTCAGTGTTTCTCTGTATTGCCAGGTAAGTGTTAATTATAGCCATACTTCTAAAATTAGTACCTCTTTTGGTTCCTGAAGTGAGGTGAAATTAATCTGGGGGGAAAAGTTGACCCTAGATTTTTAAAAATATTTTGTTCTTAGGATGTGTTAGTTTTTTTATTTTTAATTTTCCGTGGTGCTGGTTTATTTGTTGATAGTCTCAACTGTACTTTACAGATTGGTTGTTGAAACATTGAGATGTTATGACTGTATCCATCCTGCATGAGCCAGATATTATGTTAACTTTTAACCTGGTTTGTCTCTCAGCCATATCCTTTATTGCCTTGCCATGAGTGGATTGGATGGCGGAAGATTCCCTGGGCAGGGTGGAAAGGAAAACCCCATGTGTGGTGGGATGACTCAATAAAAGCAGGAGATCCTTTTCTCCTGGGAAGGGCAGTGGGATAACTCCATAAAAACTGGGAGATCCTTTTCTCCTGGGAAGGGCAGTGGGATAACTCCATAAAAACCGGCAGATCCTTTTCTCCTGGGAGGGGCAGTGGGATAACTCCATAAAAACTGGGAGATCCTTTTCTCCTGGGAGGGGCAGTGGGATAACTCCATAAAAGCAGATTCTCCTGGGAAAGCAGCGGGGTGACTCCATAAAACCAAGGGCTCCTTCTCTCCCAGGAAGGGCCAGCACAGCCGGTTCCTGTCTGGGTTCCACTGGCAGCCCTGCACAAGCAGCCACAAACCTGTGTCAGGTGAATCCCTGGCCACACAAGGCTTTATCTGCAGGTTTAAGCAGAGCCCTCTCCGCACAAAGAGTTAATTGTGCAGTCAGAGCTGGGTTTGTTCCTGGTGTAGACGTGTTTGTCAGCGTGACCTTTGTTTAATGTTTCTCAGACAGAACATGTAAGTGACATAAGAGCAGTTAAGACGTTGTCAGACAGATTTTAGCTTGGAAATACAGCAAGGCTTTGGCCATACGTGTATTTATTGCACCTTAAAAATACTCCTGGGGGAGCTGCAGCTTCTAGGGGCTGTTCAGAGCTGGGTGGGAGCGCTGAGCTGGGGAGCCAGGCTGGTCCCACCCTCCTTTGGGATCCCTGGTTGTGCTGACGTGTCTGGAGTCTCACGTGCTGCTTCGCTCTGAACCACTGGGAAAAATAAGCAAAGATTAACCACTTCACTGTTTCCCAAAGGTGGTTTGTTCCTGGGTTAATTTCTCTAAAGCCCCACAAATCGGAGAGTTTCCAAGGGTAGAAAAGCTTTTGTCTGAGGGAATCTCATCCCAGCACTGGAGTTTGCTGAGCCATTGGAGCAGTGTCTCTCAAAGATGCAGTAGCAGTTGAAGTTATTGTACTGTTAAAGCAATACAGAAGTGCTTGTTTAAACCAGGATGTTGTGTTTTAGATAAAAGCACCTCCATGTGCCTTTCATTTGAAAACTTAAGGCTTTCTGTATGTCAGCATCTCCTGTATTTGGAGTTAAAAGCTTGTTTGGTGTGTGTGATTGCACCTGTATGGGGTCTGCACCCTGGGAGTTTCAGTGCTGCTTTGGTTTGTTTCTCTGGTGCTTGCTGCTGAAAAAGCTGATTATAAGGCTGAGACTGAGGTAAATGAGGTTGTACCCCAGTGAGGACTTCTCAGTAATGTCCTATTGAAATGGATCTTTTTTTCTCCTTTGCTTGATGTTAATACTTTTAAAAGGTGGGATTGTTGGATTGACAGATCATCTGACAGGTTGAAGGAATTGGCTGATGAACTTTCATTTTTTCCTACCCTATCTGCATCTAGCTTTGTCAGATTTTTGTCTCTGTTATGCTCTTTTCAGGTGCCTGTAGCTTTGAAACCTGTCCTAGCTGCAGCTCAAAAAGCATTTTTTGGTATTTTCATATTGTTTGATTTCATCAATAATATGGGGAACTGATGCCATACCTGTTCTCTCACCTCCTGTGTAATTATGCTTATGTAAGGAGATAAGGACATAGGGACTAATACAGAGTCTTAAAACTGAGTTTAATACCTATTTTCTTCAGGTGCTGAGTAGAGTGAGCTCACCTTCCAAGCCCAGCATGCAGTGAATTCTGCCTTTCCTAGATTTCAGTAGTAAACATCCAGTAATTTTTCCGTGATGAATACTATAGCTCTCCTACTGGAACAGTCATTAGATGACTTCAAAACCTGTTGCAGCTGTGAATGCTATATACACTCCATTGAGTAAATCTTGAGTAATGACCATAGTTAAAATGTTTGATATGAGCTGTTGTAGCACTTTCTAATTCAGGAGAAGACAAGAGTTTCCCAGCAGGAAAGTTTTTTTAATACTTTTCATAAGGAATGTTGGAATTGCTGCTGTTGGACACTTGCAGTGAAGTCAGCCCCGAAGACACGGGAGGTGCCCTGGGAAAAGAGGGATGCTGTGGAGGACTCAGGGTCTGTCTGTCCCTGCCATGGTCGTTGTGTGAGAGGTAAACAGCCCCTTAATGAAGTTTACAGATGGAGTTTAATTGGGAGGGGTTCCCAGTGCTGCTCAGGAAGAGAAAATACACAAAGACGCAGAGGCAAACAATGTGGCCAGGAAACTGTGCGAGGTTCAGCGAGGAAGGAATAGAGGTTCCTTCAGCTGACAGGGAGGGGAGAGGACAGAGGAAAGACGATAAAATAATACCAGAAGCCCAGGAGAGAGAAAGAAGGCGAGAGCTAAAAGAATCTTGGACAGGGGATAAAAAAGCACACCACAAAGGAGGCCAAAGCCCCAAGGTGAGAGATGCCTGTAAAGGCCGGGTGTGGGCCACAGGAGGGATGTGGTGAAACATCTTAATAGTCTTGAGTGTGTGACATGGTTGCCAAGTGGAAATAAAAGCAGGTAATGACCTACTGTGTGTGCATGTCATAGCAGAAATTGTGTCTGTAATTGCTTAACAGTGTTGACAAAAGTAATTACAGCACTCTACTGGATAATTCAGTAAAGTTGACTTAAAAGTGCCTTGGAAGTGACATACAATATACACGTCATACAGGTCTGGGGTGCTACTCCTTGCTTGGCCTTCTGAGAATATTACACAAGTTTCTGTGGCTGATTTTGTGTCAATAAACAAACTTTCGACATGCTTTTCTTCCTGTTCATGCGAGGAAGAGTGGTTTCGTATTTGTTCTTTGCATCCACTGTGTCAGAGGCCAGTTAAAGTGAAGTGAAATTGTGTTCTGAAAGGTGGTAAAAGTGGCTGTAAGAGTTCGGGAAATGCTTTTTAAACAGGTTTGCTCAGTTTGAAGCTCTGCTATGTAGACACACAGGTCTGGATATGAAAGATAAAATGCTCTAAGAACTAAATGTAAAATGGAAAAGAGAAGCTTCTTGTAGGGTTTGGGGAGAGGCCTCGGCCTCTCCCTCAGGGCCCTGAGCCGTCACCGTGCTGATCCGTCAGCAACTCTCTGATTTTTAAGTCACCAGGAATTTTGAATTTGCTCCTTATCTTTCCTGTAAGAATTCCTGCTCCCTCTGTAAGATGGTAAAAAAGAATCTCTACCCTTTCAAGTGACGTTAGTGCTCATGACTAAATGGGGAACATAATCCCCACGAGTTGGTGCTGCACCTCAGCCCGGGCCTGTGGCGCTGACAGCAGCTTGCAGTCGTCATCCTTGTGACTAAGATCTCAAAATCATCACAAGTATTTTTGTCTTCCAGCAAAGTACCCAGGATATGATGTTTTATTGCTTTTTGTTTATTTTTCATGCTCTTGGAAGCCGTCACGAAAGCTGATTCCATTCTGGCGGGTTTATTGTAGCAAAGCCCAATCTCCCTTCCCACTGCACTGCTCATTAAAGCCAGCTCAAGCTCTTCATCAGCTCATTTCTTGAGCTGCTGATGAAAATAAATGGATGTAACAATGAATTTCCTTCTCAAGCAATCTAAACATACTGAATACATACCTGAAACTGGAGTGGAAACACAATGAGTTTAGTAAACAGTTTGAAAACAACAGGAATGAACCTTCAGTACAAATTCCTGCTGGTAAATGCAAATTATCTGTGTAACAAGTTCATTTCATGTCACATCCATGTGGAAACAAACCAGTACAGTTTATGGGCATCTCTTCTGCCCAACAGAAGGGTGTCTTCAGTATTGAAACAGTAAGTGCTGGGGGATAAATCTTCATTTTCAGTTGCGGGTTGAGCACTGGCTGAAGCAAATGACCAGTGTGCCCATTGACCATCCAAAATTTCAGGAATATGCTACTGTTAAAAATACAGTTCTCATTCGCTGGTTGATTTATTCTGGGGGGAAAAGTTTGCTTTCTTTCCTGCAGATATTGGGAATATAACAGACATGTTTTAAACCATGAGGTAGATTTTGATTCTTTAGCAGTTTCCGCTAAAAGCAAGTGTCATTTAAGGAGAGTATTTTTCTTGCTTACGTTCCTTGTTTAAACTCTGTTTTGGCTGTTTTCTTTTTGGTCCACTGGTGTTTTTTGAGCTTCTGGACTCCTGTTCAAAGTTTAAAGAACAATAAGCAGTCAAATGTAAAATAATGTCAATTGAACCAACCGATGACTCAACAGTCAACCAAGTCATCCTGGCCCTGCACCAAATGGACCAAGGCCAAAACCTAAAGTTGGCACCGGTCCCTGTCCCTGTTCTCCATAGATTTGCACTGAAGCAGAGCCCAGAGTGCAACACGTTGGTTAATATTCCATAATGAAGTGCTGCACATGTAAATGCGTGCCTCCCATTGAGAAATCCGTGCTGGGGGAGGACCTGTCGTGCAGGGAAGCGGGGAAACGGGGTTTGTGCTCCAAGAAATTCAGCAGCCTCAGTTGCTTCAGTATTGCTTCCCCTCTGAACTGAGCTTCCTGGAAGGGATGGAGAAGGAATGAAGGGAAAAACATTCCTTCCTGCTTCTCTTGCCTTCTCTTAATTTTTCCCTTCTCCTCTTCTTCCTGCTCAGAGTTAAGGTGTTACTTCTACTCTATTATTTGTTTTTGACTTATATTACTTTTAGTTTCTTTCTTTATGTTTCTTCTGATTTTTGTTGTTGTTGTAAAGCAGGAATTAGCTCTGCAGTGCAGCTAAAAGCATGAGCTGGTGAATAAGTCTGTGTAGCCACATAGATACAGCTCCAGGCCCAGACCACTGTTAGATATTCCACTGGCAGCAGGAGAGTCTTAATTTTACTGTGTTTTTTTCAGAATAGAAGAAATGAACTTCCTAATTACAAGTCTAAATTTATTGATATCTTGATGATTATTTGACTGTGGAAGGACTATACTGCAGCTTTGAGGCATTTCAGCCTGGAGAAGAGAAGGCTCCAGGGGACCTTGAAACCCCTTCCAGTGCCTAAAGGGGCTCCAGGAGGGCTGGGGAAGGACTTTGGACAAGGAGTGGCAGAAAAAGGAGGAATGGCTCCCCACTGCCAGAGAGCAGGGTTAGATGGGATATTGAGGGTGGGGAGACCTTGGCACAGCTACTGAGAGCAGCTGTGGCTGCCCCTGCATCCCTGGAAGTGTCCAAGGCCAGGTTGGACAGGGCTTGGAGCAACCTGGGCCAGTGGAAAGTGTCCCTGTCCATGGCAGGGGGTCTTTAAGATCCTTTCCAATCCAGACCATTCTGGGATTCTATGATTCTACTGCAGTTTAGTTTAATCTTTTACTGCCTTTCTTTCTGTATCATTAATATTTTTCCATGTATGTTAGAATCAGCTTTCCAGATGTCTCTCTCCTTTCCTAGCAGCATCATTTTGGCAGCCTGCACACAGTCCTGTGATTGACACGAGCACTGGACACGGCTCACGCTGAGGTCATTAATGGAATAAGTCCTGTTTAATATTTTAAGTTCAGTTCCTCTGGTACAACATTAATGAGTACTGGAATAAGGGGTCAGATCTGATATATGCTGACTGTGGAGGAAGAGCCAAAATGCTGTGGCTGCTCTGAGCTCATGGATCTCTTGTGATAACTGCAGAATGTCTCAGTGCAGTTCTGCTGCTGTTGAATTCCAAGTGCTGGCCCTTGCAATTGGTGTGTTAAAGGGTCAGTGTAAAGACAGCATGGTTTTGGGCAATATCTCGGCTCTTGGTTAGTTTGCAAGGTTCAGAAAACTAAAAACCTGCCTCCAAGACAGATAGAGCAGCTCTGAGGCGCCTGAGATCTGAAACAGAATCCCAGAATCCACAGGAGTTGGAAAAGACTTTCAATATTACCGAGTCCAGGCTTGTCCAGTCCCCACCTTGTCCCCAGCCCAGAGCTCTGAGTGCCACCTCCAGAGATGGGGATCCAACCCTCCCTGGGCACTTCCAGTGCCTGAGCTCCCTTTCCATGGGGAAATTCCTGCTGCTGTCCCCCCTGAGCCTCCCCTGGCCCAGCCTGAGGCCGTTCCCTCTCCTCCTGTCCCTGTTCCCTGGGAGCAGAGCCCGACCCCCCCGGCTGTCCCCTCCTGCCAGGGACTTGTGCAGAGCCACAAGGGCCCCCTGAGCTCCTTTTCTTCAGGCTGAGATTTCTTGGGATGCACTGAAAATAAAAAAAAAAACCTCTAATTCTACTCAGACTTTTGCACTTTATTGTGCAGTGCATTATTCTTGCAGCTGTCCTGGTCCTGGCTCACCTGTGAGCACCGAGGGTGTCCCTGTGCCCTCGATGTGTCCACGAGTTTGTGAAAGGCAGGTTTGAGATGATCCACAGGCTGTAAATACAGGTAGATCAAATGGCTGTCATCCAGCAAAACATAAATAATTTGTATGGCCCAGGATAATTTAATTCCATATTTTTCCGTATTTTTATGTAAAGTTTGTATTTAAGTATAGAGGTACTGGCTTCTGTATGGATCTCCTTTTTTGCTGCATCTTTATTTAGGGAAGGAAGGTTGCACAATGAAATTTAAAAAGCAGCACAAAGCTTTGGAAAAGTGTGCCTAAATCGATTCATATAGAAATGAATTCTACCCTTGAAGGTAAGACTTTCTGGCTGCTTTACTGGAGCGCTGTAATAAATATAAAAGTTTAGAACATATAATTTAATTATCATATTCTGGCCATAAATGCTTTAGGTCTGTAGTACATTTGAAATCCCAAGAGCTCTGGCTGAGGTTGCAGCTGCAACATCAATTACCATTTATCCATTCCAAGAAAGCTTTGCCTGTGCCCTTGAAACCTTTTCGTCCTGGAGAGGCTCCAGCGGGAGCGCGGCCGCTCCGCTCTGCGCGCGGCTGCTCCGGCGGCGCTCCCAGGGATGCCAAGATGGGAGCAGGCGCCATTTCACAGCGGGGCCGGTGCCTCTGGAGCTGCCAGCGGCTCCCTGGTGCTTCCAGAGAGCTCAGAGTCCCCTTGGTGGATGCTCCTCAAGGTTTGGGCATAGCCGTGGTGCAGGCTTGGAGAGGACTGGAGGCACGGTGGCCGTGGCGCTGCCAGAGTGGGTTTGCTCCGTGTGTTGTGTTGGGAATCTGCAGATTCCTGTTCTGCTTTCCGTGCTGGTGGTATCTGCCAGCAGTATTTGTACAAACACACAAATCCTGTGGCCAGCTTCATTTGTACAAAGGGATGATAAAAGGTGTGTCCTGCAGGTGGGGGTGGTCTGAGACTTTGCTGCTGGAGCTATCTCTGGTACCTTCAATGTTTCTGTTAGAACCCTGGCAGTCCCCTAGCACCATTTTCTGTGACAGGGTGGGGAGGAGGGACAGTCCCTGCCCCTCTGACTGCACACCAGGAGTTTCTCTGCCATGAGTTTCTGGCTCTGGCAGTGAAGGAAATTTGGCCGTGGCCTTCCGGAGTGACACATCCCTGACGGCGGCATTATCTTGGCCGTGTCATAGACACGTTACACGGAACGAGACCGTTAGCTCAAAATCTGATTTCCTGGCTTATCAGGGGCTTTTTAATACAGTGTTTATCTGGGTGTGCGATAAAGGAAACCCTGTTAATCGTCCTGCTTCTCAGAGAAGCTGGAAAGCAGAAATGCTGGGGGCTTTTATTTACAGGCTTTGGTTAAGTACTCCAGAGTAGATTTTTCATTTGTTACAGCATCATTGAGGACATGCTTGTTGTCAAGACCAGCACTTCTACCAAAACCATCCTGGTCTCCATATTAAACAGAAAATATGAAAGAGAATTGAGGAATAGGAAGTTATGTGGAGGGAGGATTTGTGGCTTGGTGAGCAGTCAGCACCCCAGGACACCTTGGCGTGGGGTCTGTCACCTTGTGATTTGTGCCTGTGGCAGTGGCTCTGTGCCCCTTCTGTGGCACCCAGCCAGCCAGGGCTGGCTCTGTCTGCAGAGTTCAGGCAGCCTGGGAGGAAAACCTGGGTTCTTACCAATTTTCAGTCTCTTGAAAATGAAGTGAAAACATTTCAAGAGACAGAAGAAACCAGTGGTTCAGGTTCTCAGCAAAATGCCTTTCTGGAATTGTTTCCAATTGGCAAACACAATTCTATTTTAATAGTCATGACAAGTCTAGTGTCAACAGCCTTGGATTAAATTTTTTTCCTGCTTGAACTGAAAACTACTTCCCTGTGTAAGAGGATATAAAAATAATTAATAGTTTCTGTAGTTAATGAAGAAATAAATAAACAATTCAAAAAATGTAATCAGTCGGTATCCACAGCCTAGTGTTTACATTGTTCTCATTGCTGGAAGATAAGGAGGAGGCCCAGATGGCAATGACATTGGAAATGGTTTCTTTAGTTTGGTGATACCACTTACACCAATAAGTAATTTGCTTTTAGGAATACGTTCCCAGTAGTTGGTTCAGTTGAGCTGCAGGGCCAGCATGTGTGGTGGGCTGTGTTTTGGTGTCTGGTGTGTCTGGAGTGAGCTCCTGTTTGGAAAGAATGTGATCCAGGCTGACCATCCCTTCCATGCACTGGTGGAAAGAGGTGCAGGCTGTGGGCTGGAAATGATCAGTAGTTTTGGTGTTGGATCAGTGTTCTCCTTGTCATTGCCTCACTAGAGTTGTTTTTCATAGGATCAGAGAACCATGCAGTGGTTTGGGTTAGGAGGGACCTTAAGGATCATCCCATTCCACCCCAGCCGTGGCAGGGACACCTTCCCCTGCCCCAGGCTGCTCCAAACCCTGTCCAGCCTGGCCTTGGGCACTGCCAGGGATCCAGGGACAGCCACAGCTGCTCTGGGAACCTGGGCCAGCACCTGCCCACCCTCACAGCGAAAGATTTCTTCCCATTCTCTATTCTAAACCTACCTTTGGAATTTCAATAATTCCGTGATTTTCATTTAATAATGATAAGTAATGGTGGGTGGTATATTTTTTAAATTACATTACAGTGTTAGTAGGTTCAGCACATAGGGCTGTGGCCATTCTGTGTGTTGGGGAGGTTTTCTGTTCTTCACAGTAAAGAGAAAAAGGAGACAAGGAAATGTTCTCCTGAGCAGTGCCCACCTGCCCTGGAGGAGGTCATTTCTTCACAGGGTGAATCCCTCCTCCCCTGCATCTGCTGCATGTCCATGGCTGGTGGCAGGGCCAGAGCCTGGTGCTCCCTGTCTGTGTGTCCTGTCTGTGTGTCCTGTGTGTCCTGTGTGTCCTGTCTGTGTGTCCTGTGTGTCCTGTCTGTGTGTCCTGTGTGTGTCCCTGTCTGTGTGTCCTGTCTGTGTGTCCTGCCTGTGTGTCCTGTGTGTGTCCCTGTCTGTGTGTCCTGTCTGTGTGTCCTGTGTGTCCTGTCTGTGTGTCCTGTCTGTGTGTCCTGTCTGTGTGTCCTGTGTGTCCTGTCTGTGTGTGTCCCTGTCTGTGTGTCCTGTCTGTGTGTCCTGTCTGTGTGTCCTGTGTGTCCTGTCTGTGTGTCCTGTCTGTGTGTCCTGTCTGTGTGTCCTGTCTGTGTGTGTCCCTGTCTGTGTGTCCTGTGTGTCCTGTCTGTGTGTCCTGTGTGTCCTGCCTGTGTGTCCTGTGTGTCCTGTCTGTGTGTCCTGTCTGTGTGTCTCTGCTGTCCAGGCCATGCTGTGACCATCCCCCAGCAGGACCAGGGGACAGGAGCTGTCCCCAGGCCTTACCGCACCCTCCCGTGCTGCAGGTGACCCTTGAGCTGGGGTTGAAGTCTCTGGTGAATGATTAACACTGAAATGGCTTTAGTTAAACAGCTTGATTTCTGCAGAGCTCGTTACTGGGGCAGCACCTTGCTTAAGCCTTTCCATTTTGCTCCCTTCATTAAGATTTCCCATTTTGTCCCCTTCATTAAGATTTCCCATTTTGTCCCCTTCATTAAGGTTTCCCATTTTGTCCCCATATGTTGCCTTGATTGGAAACGATAAACACATCTATACAAATAAATAAAATCAGATTGTATATGAATAGTTTCTGAAAAATACATGTGAATGTACTAAGTTTAGTACCTCATGCCAATACCTTGCCTCCCAAAATGAAATTTAATCAGTTTTTACAGATTTGGAACCCTGAAAATTGGAAGGTTTTTCTCCTCTCTCATCTATGCTGCTTGATTATTTTTTTTAATCTAGATAAGACTTACACTTTGCTAGGGTTTTGTCGAGCTGAAAGCAACTTCTGAATACTGAAAGGTATTCCATTATTATATTACCTCAGAGCATCAATTCCCTGCTTACCTCTTGCTTAGGAAGCGGTCATTTGCCTTTTACTGTGTATAACTTTCTAGGTGAGAGATTTCTGTGAAATGTCAGCCTGGTTAGGAGCCCTGCTGCCCTGCAATCCCTCCTGCTGGTGTTTTACACGCGGGGCTGTCTGGCAGCTCTCCACACAGTTAGTAAATATTGCCCTTATCTGATACAGCCAGGCTGGGAAGATATGCCTGCAGCCCGGATTAGATTGCTGGCTACTGCTTTATTAATCAATGTAATCATTTATTTTTAGTTTTCTAAGTCATATCATCTGTTTTCTTTCTCATATTACATTTTCTGTGGTGCTGGTATAGAAAATGAGCCCTGTTTAAAAATTAAAGGTGACTGAAAAGTTGCAGTGGAATATGTTTGGCACTGTCATGGTTTCCCTGACAGCTGATGAATGTTTCCTTAAAAATGCTTTTGTCAGAAAATTGAGAGGTATAAAGAGTTTTATTTTTGTATCTAAATTAGCTGTCTTCAAAACTATACATAGAAAGATGTTTCCATCTTTTTCTGGGTTTAATAATTTTCATGAAGCGAAGTTCTGAAGTTACATATTCCTTATTTAAAATCATAGCTCCCAGCCTGTACTTTAGTGTTTAATCTGATATATTTAGTCTTAGAAAAGGAGTTACTGGGCTTAAACCTTTAGAGAAAATAAGGCATGTTAGAGTAGCCAGCCAGTGATTGCTGCTTGGAGAAGGGGTATTGCTTGGTTTTGAGGTAAGTGTTGGGTTTTTTAGTTGTTTTTTTTTTTTTGCATATGACAGTCTAAAAACAGAGAAACAAATTTCTTTTTCTAAATGTATCAGTAAGCTGGGGAGAGAAGAAAAAAACAAAAACCGAAACAAATGAAGTAATTTGTATCACATGAAAGGAAGCGGAGCGTTGTGGTCAGAATTGCCTGATGATCAGACAGGAAAGCTGTGAGAGACCAAAGAACCAAGGATGGTGCTCAAGCCTGGGGTTCTCCTCTCGTCTCTGGGCTCCTTCTGCAATCTCCAGGAGCCGCAGACCTGGCCAGAGCCAGCACAGCAGAAATAGATGTGACTCCTCATCTTCCTCAGCCATGAGCTCTGTGCTCCTGCAGCCCGTGGCGGGGAGGAACAGGGCTGTCCATCCTTCCCGAGCTGTTCCTAGAGGTCTGTGCACTTGAGGAAGGCAGGCAGAAAGCAGGAGCAGCCTGTAATTAAAGATGCGTGTTCCTACAGACATCAAATAGGTGGGACTGGCTTGAATTACATCCTGCCATGGCTTGGGTGCTGAGGGCTGGGGGGGTTATTAAAGCTCTCTGCTTTAAAAGAAGACAGATTAATTGGAAAAGGCAGAAGAGCCGTGCCATGGCTGATGAGCAGCCCATCAGTGAGCGCTGCTCCAGCTGACAGACGCGCTGTGGGGGCTGGCAGCCTCGTGGCACAGCCATGGAGGAGACGTGCTGCAGCATTCCACAGATACTTGCTGAACACAGAGGAGCGATGTGACAGATTTGAGTTCTTTTCCAAGCTCTGGAAAGAAGCATTCTTCCTTTTGGGAAGAGAAGGGCCTTGTTCTTCCCTTTTTCCTCGAGTTTGACTCATTCTCCTCCATTCCTGCTGCCAGCCTTTCCTACTGAGGGCTTTGCACCACCCTTGTTCTAGTCTTACTCTGCTCTCCTCCTCCCACTGCTCTTCCAGCACGTTGAAGCTGTTGCTGTGCTCCTGTCTGGTGTTTTCTCCTCTGCTCTGAGACACAGCTCATCTTCTCCCTAGCTCAGTCACTGGATTTAGGGGGTCCACACATCCCTTAGGTCTTCGCCTGCCTGTGCTGTCTCATTTTTCCCCCCTAAAGCAAGTAATTTTCACTTCTCTCTGCCTTCTGGTTCCATTTTTGTCAAAGTGAGAACTTCATTGACACATTTATTCTGGTCTGACTTTGATCCCTCTGTATTGAGTGGGAGGATCCTGCTCCTTGTCTTCTGATTGCCTCAATCCCTGTAGGAAAGAACAAACACAGTGGCAAAGTCCTTTGGATCACTGGATGGGCCATTTCTCTGGTGCTCTCTGGGGATGGGACATGAGGACCTGTGCAAAAGCAGAGCACCCAGGTGTTGGAATCTCTTCATTCGGGATGGAATTTTAAGCTTTGCGTGAGCGTGTTGGAGCTGTAGGTTTTTTTAAATGTGTGACCAAATCTGGTCAGACTTCCTTGAGGAGAGGAAAAGGAATTTTCCATGCAAAAGCCATCCCACATACAAATGTTAAGCCCACATCAGGGAACGTGGATGGTCTGGAGAGTTTCCAAGGAGAGGCACCAAAACCTTAAATAAAAGTGTCATTTTTCTAGCTTCATCTGGAGAGGCTGGAACCCCGGTGAACAGGATTTTCTGTGAAAATTAGTCTCAAGTAAAGCAAGCAGTATAGAAATCATATTTTAGAAGTTTCAAACTTAGTTGGAAATCACAGAATAGCTGGGGTTGGAAGGGACCCCTGGAGATCATCCAGTCCAACCAAGGAAGGGTCACCCGGAGCAGGGGATGCAGGAACGTGTCCAGGTGGGTTTGGGATGTGTCCAGAGAGGGAGACTCCATGACCTCCTGGGCAGCTGTTCAGTCTCTGCCACCCTCCATGGAAGGAAGTTGTTCCTCATGTGGAGGTGGATGAACTCACCAAGCTGGGGGCAGTGCCGTGGTTGGGGCTGCAGCTCTATAAGATCAGCCCCTGAGCTCTGGCCCAGCACTGCTGGGTCAGCCCTGAGGATTAGGAGCAGCTCCAAGGTGATTACGATGGATTGTTTGTTGTTCAAAGAGGGATTTGGGTTTTTTCTTACCAAACCAACCCTTCATTTGTAGCTGGGCTGGGTGTTTACATCCAGATCCTGGAATGAGGAATATTTCTCACTCTGCTCTTAAACTGCTGGGGTGAAATGATCACTTGTTACTGTGAATATTTGTTACTATATGGCCCAATTTGCACAGCTTCTTGCATAACAGAATCCCAGTAGGAAAGCCGGTGGTGGTGCTGGGAAGGGAGCCCTTGTGCAGACTGCAGGGAATGTGGCAGTAATGGAAACAATATGGAGTAAGAACGTGTTTTAAGAGTCAATTTTAAAGGCTGGGATAATTGTGCAAGAAACTTGGCTTCAGAAACGTGTAAGGGAAGGAATCTTGATGCAGCCAAATAGGCTGTGAAAAATCCATACAGCTTTGCTTGGGTTTTACAGAAGTCCTTTTTTAACTGTTTCTGGTGCTCTGTGTGCAGAACTGCCCCCAAGGGTGGGGACAAGCCATTCTGGCAGGTGTGAACTCTGTGTTCGCCTCTATCCCAGTTAAAGGTATTTTTCTGCTTTGTTTCAGCCCTGGAATGAGGTCAGATGTAAGCTCTTCTCCATCCACAACCTCAGCAACGACGGGACCACCTCCCAAGCTCTGCCTGGTGTGCTCTGACGAGGCCTCCGGGTGCCACTACGGTGTCCTGACGTGTGGCAGCTGCAAAGTGTTCTTCAAACGGGCAGTGGAAGGTAGGACCTGCTTGGATGAGTTTCCTGCTTACAAATATCAAATCCCCATGCATATCATCCAGTTTTGAGCCCAGCATCCATGGTCTTGCTAGAATCCTACTGAACATCCCATCCATTAGATCACCCATCTTGTCATAGTAAATCACATTGATAATGGCGCATTATCCAAAGCATGGATTCCATTCACATTGATAAAATGCTCCCATTCACTCTGTGTAAAAGAATTTATTGTTGTCTTGGCTTTTGTCTCTTTCATTTTCTTTCACTGTTGTTTTTGTTTATTTGTCCCATTTTTATACAGATATTTGTCTGTGTGCAATAGATTTGTAAAGTTTGTGATTTTCAATTTAAGGTTATTTGGTTTGTGTAGAAAACTTACATGGAACTTGGTAAATCTGTTGTGTGTGAGGTTATCTTAGTTTTACAGTTCTTCCTGTAAACAATGTTGGTTGAATTGCATCCATGTCCCTGGGTGTTACTTGTGGGGACACTGGGTACCAGGGATGTGTGTGGGATTGAATCATTGAGATTTCTCTCTAGCTGTGATTAGAGAAGATCATTCTGGAAAACAGAGATGATGGAAACCTAACGTGATTAAGGACTGTGATAATGGGGTGTGTTGGTAGCAGTTTGTAAGGGACTAGGCCGTACCTCAAGATCTGACTCTGCCTCAGTATCACATGCAGAAAAACTGGAGCGTATTCCCAACATTGGGAAGATGGTGATTCCTCAGGTCTGAAGAACATTGTTCTTAGTTCTGGCCCTCAGGGCTTCCTGTCTTGTGCCTTCCTCATGCAGCCCTGGCTGAACCAGGCTCTTTCTGCTGACATTTCTGCGAGCTGGGGTCACTGGAGGAGAGGCTGTTTGACAAAGACAAGCCACTGTTCAGTCCTCAGAGGCAGCACTTCCCCCAGTTCCTGGCTCACCGGGTGCCATGGGGACCTCCATGGAAGGGCAGAGCATCCCGGAGGGATCAGAAAGTCAAGTTCATGTCATGGTTTCTGCTGGTCACAAAGGGGTGATGGCTCTGTGGGAGCTGAACTTTAACAAGGCACTATGATCTCAAGTGCAAAGCAGATGATCATCTGTACCTTTGATTAAAACATGGTCACCAGAGATCCCTCAGAAGACAGTTTACAAGGCAGCTGGATGTGTGCCAAAGCCATGGGTTTGCCTGTTCTCAAGCTTAATTTAATCACAAAAGTATTGATACAGGAAGGAATCACCCCAGTGATTCCTTTTGGTTTTGACACACCATAAATCAAGCGTCTTGATATTAAAAATGTAAGCAGGCTTGTGGCAATCATTTCCTGAGGGCTCACCTCTGCTTCCATTTTGATTGTGCCACAAATTATCCCACTCTTCACAGAATCCCAGAATCATTAAGGTTGGAAAAGACCTCCAAGATCATCAAGTCTGGCCTTTGTCAGCTGGACCATGACACCAAGGATTGAGCACCCTAAATCCTTCCATTAGATGTCATGGATGTTTTCAGGACCACTTCCAGGATCCGTTAGTCCTAGTCTACACGTTAAAGAACAAATAATTTGGTTTTGTCTTTTATAGGCATTTTTCTTATTAGGAACACATGTAAAAAGAATTTGTTTCTGCAATATCCTTTTTATTAGTGGCTGCCAGGCACCTGTTAGTGTTCAGATCAAGCTGACTCTGCACACTCATTATCCGGCCTTTAGCCAAAGCCCTTTTTTCCACCTTTGCCTCCAGGCCTGTGTACTGTGACAGAAATACTCACAGAAACTGGAAGTGTCATTGTCTAGGAAGCCAATATAAAGTGCATTTTTTCAGCAAAGAGTGGAACCAGAGGAGAAGAGGAAGGGTGAAGGTGGGACAGCAGATATCCACTTATGTGCAGTTCTTCAGGCAGACAGGACTTTCTTCAGGAGCCCAGGCTGGCCAGAGACAGCTTTTTCTAGTTCTGATTCTGTGGTGTTTCAGAGCCCTCGTGGCTGAGTTTCTCCAGCCCCAGCCCTGCTCAGCTCCCAACACTTCACCCAATGTACCAACCTGGATCCTCTGCTCACACCTCCCTCCCTGAGGCTCCCCAGCACCTCTCCCTCCTGCTCTGCTCCACATTGGCCCTGCTCATCAGCACTTTTCATTCCATCTTCCCAAGTCCTTTGTCCACAATTCCCAACCTTTCTCTAGGCTGCTGTGCTCACATGGGCACGGAGCTGTTGGTGCCACAGTGTGGGATGGCGTGGGGATGGGATTGGCCAGCCTCTGAAAAATGTCCCTGTGTGCCCCAGCTCCCCCTGGAAACAGCTGCATTGGCTCACTGATGGTTTTCAGCAGAGCATTCGGGGAGTACCTGGGTTTGAGCAGCAAAGAGAACAGAAGCACGTTCCTCTGGCCGCTGGCACATCCCTGGGGAGCAGGAGGGAGTGCAGCTCCAACTTCCCTTATTTTCCCCCAAAGTGGTCATGTGGCAAGAGAGCTTTGCTATAACATAGCACAAAGAAATAGTGTAGCTTGGTCCTAGAAAAGGCAAGAATGGGTGAGCAGTAAATAAAAGAAACCAAGCATTCATGGAGAGGAAGCCCTTGTGTCACTTTTGTCAGGAATAAAATGGAGCAGCTCAGGAGAATGCTCACCTGAAGTGTCTGTGTTGATGTGTGAAGCTGTGGTCTCGTCAGGCAGCATAGAGGGACGTGGAGCTGCTGTCTCTGCTCCACTGCAGTGCTGGCTCATGGGCATCAGTTCATGTTTCATGTGTGTTTCTGTGTGTTAGAATGCTAATGGCAACCAGAGTGCTGAGTCGAGGATCTGTGCCTGAATTAATTAAACACAAAGCTGGCACAAGGGTCAGGAAGGCTCCTCTTCCCTGAGTGGAAGAGGTGTGGGGATCATTCAGAAAAACATTCCTTGGAATATCAACTTGAGGCACTTCACAGGAGAAGTTTGGCCAAAGCCATAGGAATGAACTCTGCATGCCCATAATTTTAACAGCTGACTTGTAAGAAATTCCTTCTCCAAGCTGTTTTCCTGTGAGAAAACATTTGGACTCTGTTGTTAATAACTCAGTATTTGGAAAGTCTATTTGTTTCTCACAATATTGTACTGTCAGGACTTTGCAATAAAGTGTAAAAGCCCAGGCTGCAGCTTTCTGCCCTCTGGAAAAACATGCTCCTTGACCCCCATCTGGGAGAAGGATCTATTCTTTGGTCATACCTTTCCCTAAATAAGTTACATTCAGACATTCATTCACATAACTCACATAATTAAGAATAGATACTTCTGTTGTCCTGCTCTGAACAGCTAAGAAATACAATTAATTTATGTACTTCAAGTTGTAATGTTTTCAGTTTTGCACTGAATCTGCAAATCCATAAAAATGTCTGAGCAATTGGTTTGTCCAGGTCAGGCTGTAAGTTACAGGAAGGTTTTATGACTGTCCAGCTGATGAAGCTGTGTCTGTGCTCTGTAGAAATGTTTACAAGTGTTCTCTCGGAATGTGTTTGTGCACATTATTCATGTCTCCTGTCAAACTATTCAGAGAAGTGGGAAACCTGCTGTAGAAGGTGGCTTTGGTAAATGCAAGGGGAGATAGTTTTAAAAACAGAAGTTTCCTGGTGTTAACAAATAGAATATTATATAAATAATAAATAGAATAATAATATTTCTACCTAAGTGTATTGGCTTTGAGGTCTGCCCATGAGAAATGTGTTTGGATATGTGAAATCAGGTGGATACTGATGTTTTTGCAAGGCACGCAGCGCAGGCAGTGAAGGTTCCCTGCGGTCCTTGCTGGATGCAGGGATGGCTGAGCAGGGTCTGTGCCACGGGGAGCTGATGTTTGTCTGTGTCTCTTTGTGCCCAGGGCAGCACAATTACCTGTGTGCCGGCAGGAACGACTGCATCATCGACAAGATCCGCAGGAAGAACTGCCCCGCGTGCCGCTACCGCAAGTGTCTGCAGGCGGGCATGAACCTGGAAGGTAACGAGCCCTGGGGGCACAGGGGCTGCACTCCGGGCTGGGTTTGTGGGCACTGACACGAGACACAGCAGTGTTTGTGCTGGATCTGCTGTCTGTGCTCGCTTGCTGGCTCTGTTCAGCACGAGTGAGTCGCTCACACAGACCAGGGTTATTTCTCGGGGTTGTTTCTCGAGGTTGTTTCTCAGGGTTGTTTCTCAGGGTTGTTTCTCGGGGTTGTTTCTCAGGGTTGTTTCTCAGGGTTGTTTCTCGGGGTTGTTCCTCGGGGTTGTTTCTCAGGGTTGTTTCTCGGGGTTGTTTCTCAGGGTTGTTTCTCAGGGTTGTTTCTCAGGGTTGTTGCTCAGGGTTGTTTCTCGGGGCTGTTGCTCAGGGTTGTTTCTCGGGGTTGTTTCTCGGGGTTGTTTCTCGGGGTTGTTTCTCAGGGTTGTTTCTCGGGGTTGTTTCTCAGAATTGTTGCTCGGGGTTGTTGCTCAGGGTTGTTTCTCAGGGTTGTTTCTCAGGGTTGTTTCTCAGGGTTGTTTCTCAGGGTTGTTTCTCAGGGTTGTTTCTCGGGGTTGTTGCTCGGGGTTGTTTCTCAGGGTTGTTGCTCGGGGTTGTTGCTCGGGGTTGTTTCTCAGGGTTGTTTCTTGGGGTTGTTTCTCAGGGTTGTTTCTCAGGGTTGTTTCTCAGGGTTGTTTCTCGGGGTTGTTTCTCGGGGTTGTTTCTCAGGGTTGTTTCTCAGGGTTGTTTCTCAGGGTTGTTTCTCAGGGTTGTTTCTCGGGGTTGTTTCTCGGGGTTGTTTCTCGGGGTTGTTTCTCGGGGTTGTTTCTCAGGGTTGTTGCTCGGGGTTGTTTCTCAGGGTTGTTTCTCGGGGTTGTTTCTCAGGGTTGTTTCTCGGGGTTGTTTCTCGGGGTTGTTTCTCGGGGTTGTTTCTCAGGGTTGTTGCTGGGGGTTGTTTCTCGGGGTTGTTTCTCAGAGTTGTTTCTCGTGCACTCAGCTCATGCGTGCCGTGGCTTTCTCATGGAATGTGAGGCAGCAGAGCTCTTGGACAACACCTGCAGGGAGGTGTAACACCTGTAGCAGGGTGTGCTGAGTGACCTGACACTCAGACCATGGGGGACAGGGAAGGGAGTGGGGATTACACCTTCCAGCTAAAGAAAATTGAAGTACTTTTGTTCATGCTGTGGATACTTCTTAAATATCTGTCAAAATTTCTCTAGAAAACGTTGGTTAAATTTAACATAGCACCACATCGTTGTTCTCTGCTGAGTCCTGAATGACTCGTGAGAATCTGAAGGCCACATCAACCAGAAATTTAGCAACAGTTGTAAAATGGCATAAAACACTTTTATTAGTGTCAGCTTCATTTTATGTTTGCTATTTTTCCCTGAGCAGCAGAGATTAACGCAGCACTTACAAGTGCAGTTATCCTGGTGGTACTTGTATAATCAAAATTGTCAGATAAAATAAAAATGTCAAAGATGTATTTGGCAGCTCCAAGGACGAACAGAATTTCATTTCAGTCAGTGATAATATCCTTGGTGAGGTGTAAGTGATAAGTTAGAGATCAGTGAAGCACAGACTGGTGTCTGTTGTTAGCATGTCCTTCCTTCCTCTTCTGCTCCCACCACTTTTCCCTGCAGGACCTGCCCTTCCAGGCACAGCCCCTCCTCAGGGGAGGGTGGGATGGTGCTGCTCCCTGTGTGTGTGTGCAGGAGGGGAGGCTACAGCCAACACCTGCACTAGCAGCTTCTGAAATAAATCCCTGAAGGACATGGATGGGCAGTGAGTGTCTGCCAGGAGCTGCATTTAGCTTCTGGACTCTCCCAGTGGGTTGGACCTCATCCTGCAGAGGTCAGAGCAGGACAGGCCTCTTGCCTCCTCCTGGTGTCCATGGGGACAGGTCACTGCCCTGCCAAGCATGGCTGGGAGCAAGGACGTGTAACAGGAGAGCCTAAAGGCAGCTTAAATAATGCCAAACCCCACAGGTTTGGTTTGGAGTGGAAAATAATGCACTTTGGTTAAGGTTGGTTTCTATTTTTTGTCTTCACAGTTGTTTTCAGAGTACATCTGTGATATTCATGTATTTATCTATGTGGAAAAGTGCTCCCATAGTGAGGAATAGCTCTCTAACTGTACTCTAAATGTGCTCCCATTGTAAGCTCTCCCCCCTGCATCACTTTCAGTGGACACCAGGATTGCTGTCTGTGGCTCCAGGCCATGGAATCAGAGAACTGAGGAAGGCTTTGGGCTGGGAAGGTGTCAGAGCTCATCCAGTCCCACCCTCCCCTAGCCCAGGTGGCTCCAGTCCCTGTGCAGCCTGAAAATGCAGAGCCATGATGGGCTCCTGTCACTTCTCCACGTGTTGGCTGGAGCCCTTCCAGCCTGGTTTGTCTGAATTTTGGCACAGAGAATCCTAGAGAATAGTGAGGTTCTGGAGGATGGATTTTGTTATATAAGTTGTTGGAGAAGGTGAGGAGAGGGAAGCTTTTATGGCTGAGAGGGAAAAGGAATCTAGAAACTCAGCAGCACAAAATGGAAGAACCCAGAGTAGTGTGAAAGGGTGAAAAACACCCTGAAAACGAGGATTTTTGGGACAGATCTGAACAGATGGAAAAGTGGTCATGCAGAAAAGCAAACTGGGAGGCAGCATAAAGTGCAGAAGAGACTAAAATCCAATTTATTTTATCCTGTCTATTTTAGGGTCACAGTTCAGGAATGACTGTTTAAAAGAGAATTTGCATGTTTTTTAGACAGTAATTTCTTTTTGAGAAGTCCCCAGCTGCATCCTCAGTGCATGAACAATGGTTATAGCAAACCAGTGAATGGTCAGAAGAGATCCCAGTATCCAGCCCATCAATCCTTGGGCCCCTTGCACTCACCTGACTTCCTGCTGGACTTCTTCCAGGAATTTTGGGGATATCTCAGTTTCTGCTGCCTACAGTGGATTTCACTGTTAGGTAATGGGTAAAAAACTATTTTATTTTAAAATTAATTCATTCATTCTATCATGCAACATTTTAATTGACCTCTTCTTGTCCTGAGTTTAAAGTGGCCCTTTCTAGTCACTTGATAATTTTCTGTTAGTCTTGTTTACCATAAAATCACCGAGGTGTTGGAAAAGACCTCAAGTCCATCAGTCATCCCTTTGGCCCTGCATATCATCCTTTTCTGGAACTTTCTTTTTTCTATTGCATGTTTTTTGGGGCGTAGGAGACTGGAAAAAATCAACCTAGCAAGCTGCAGGTACCAGAGATTTACACAGCACAGTGATGATATTTTGTACCCCAGCCTTCATTTCCTTGAGTTCTCATTTCCGCTGCCACCGTTAATTGGTGTTCCTTGGCACCCTTTCTCTTTGTGATGTGCTGGAAGAAAAGATTTATTGTTAGCTTTTATGCCTGTAAAAAAAACGGTCTCATAATTTTTTTGGCTTTTCATGCCACATTTTACAGTTAAACTTGGCAATTAATCAGTTTTTTCTGCAGTCTTCACTTGAAATTTATTTCACTTTTTTGAGGAATCTTTAGTTGTTTCTAATTCTGTGCCCGTGGCTGCCGGGGGCGGTGGCAGCTCCCTCGCCCACCTGGCTCAGGTGCTGGGGCCATCTGCCCCGGGCAGGGAGGAGGGAGCTCTGTGGCCTGGTGCCTGCCAGGCTGCACGAGCCTGGGGCTTGGGGGGTTTGTTTGTTTTGAACAGAAAATCTTGGATGCTTCTCTCTCCATGCTGAGCTTATCTGTGGGGGTTATCTCCTGTAACGTGCCCTAAGGAGCTGCCTTTAAATTAGCAGTCCTTTTATTATTTGAAAATTAATTGCAAGGAAATACATTATCTCAACCTTCTTTTTATTCTTTTTTTCTTTTTTTTTTCTTTTTTTTTTTTTTTTTTTTTTTTGTGAGGTACAGCTATATATCTAAGTCATGACTGGGAACAGCCTAATAAAAATTCTTGCATAATAATTTGTCTTATCAGATCTGTTTATTTTGATTATAATTTTATCAGCCTTTCTGGGCTGAAAATACTCCATCCAGGTGTCTGCAGGAAGCTGAAGGCATGTGCTTCTAAATTTAAGTCAAAGTTCATTTGCTCTTCAGAACACGGATAATGGGGCAAAAAAAAGCCAGAATATGAAAGGATTTTGAAGCAGCCATTTCAAAATTGAGACGAGAATAACAAGAAGCTCTTTGCTCCAAGGAATCAACTGTTGCTATTCCCTCATGGCAGGCTTGGCACATGTGGCCAGTCTACAAAACTTTGGGAAAATGCGATTTGTACAAGGTCTGTAGAGGATTCCTTGTCTTGGGCAGTTGTTTTCCGCAGGCTCTGTCGCAGCCAGAGGGAGAGGCGGCTCCAGGAGGGGGATTTGTGTGCTGGCACTGTGGGGTTGGTGCATTTTGGGTGCTCAGGGATTCTGAACAGGTCAGGGGAGCTTGGAGCACGACCACATTACGTGATGCTCGTATGGGCTACAGATTTATCTCAGAATTTCCAGAGCAGAAATCAATTAATTAACTGAGGCACCCAGGGAAGGAGCTGGGCTCCTTTGGTCTGGGTTAAACAGTGAGTTCCGTGTGGCCGCCTGCATCCAGGAGAGCCAGAGCCAAGCAGGAGACTCCATTAGGGACAAGATGCTAATAAAATTGTTGCTCCAACTTTTTGTAGTTTACAGTTAACATCTCTGTGTGATGTTTTATTTACTTGGCGAATGAGTTTTATGGTTTAATTACGCAGCAGTGATTTATATGCAAGAGAGCTGGCAAGAGAAAAACCTCCTCCTGCCCAGCATTTTTAAAAAAAACCCTGTTTTCCCTGGCTCGAGAGATCCAGTAACTTCTTACCCATTAAATATAGTTTTTTTTTCCTTTCTTTTGCCTAGTTTCTATGCTTGGTATTTAAAGGACCTTTTTAAGTGTGCAGTCCTGCAGATATTTTCAGTGGTGGGCTTGGGCCTTGTATTTTAGGGTCAGCCTTGTGAAGTGCCTGTAGACATCACCGAGCATTATGAAGCATTGGCGTAAATGTGTCTTTTATGAAAATGTAAAGTATTATTTTCACTATTTGGAATGAACATGAAATTCCTGACTCACGAGCCAACGCCGTGCAGGTTTCCCTGCCCTGCTGGCGTTTCTTCCGCCGTGTTTGTCTCCTGTGGTCACTTCCATGCCCTCAGCTGTGTCTTGCCCACCCTTTGCAGCTCGGAAGACGAAGAAGAAGATCAAGGGTCTGCAGCAGGGCGGCGCGGCGGGCACGCGCGAGGCCGCGGAGGCGGCCGGCAGCAAGAGCATCGTGCCCGCGTCGCTGCCGCAGCTGACGCCCACCCTGGTGTCCCTGCTCGAGGTGATCGAGCCCGAGGTGCTCTACTCCGGCTACGACAGCTCCCTGCCCGACTCCAGCTGGAGGATCCTCTCCACGCTCAACATGCTGGGCGGCCGCCAGGTGGTCGCTGCGGTCAAGTGGGCAAAGGCGATCCCAGGTAATGGCCAGACACGGGGAGTGCTGCCTGCAGCCTTCCTTTTCAACCTAAATCTGCCTTTCTTTTCCTTCAAAGCTGTTCACATGAGGTGTTGGTGCTACCAGGGCTTGTTCGTGGCTCAGGTACTTCTGGAGCAGAAAAGCAGAAAAAATTTCAGGTGCAAACATTTGTTTGCCACAAATTAGGTCATTTTACTCAAACACTTTGACCATTGAATATTAAAATTCTTCTTTAAATGGGTGTTTGTTGTAAAAGTATTACAGAGAATTGTTTGTATTAGCTCTGTCTCCACCTCAGATTCACAGAATGCCAGGATGGCTCGGGTTGGAAGGACCCTAAAGCCCATCCAGTGCCACCCTGCCATGGCAGGAACAACTCCCACTGTCCCAGGCTGCTCCAGCCCTGTCCAGCCTGGCCTTGGACACTTCAGGGATCCAGGGGCACCCACAGCTGCTCTGGGCAGTAAACAATTATTTCTTGGATATTTTTAGCCATGAGGTTCTCTTGACTTGTGCAGCCCAATATCTCTGTGCTGGCTCATTGGTCTGAGTTCCTGGGTGGATCTTTCCTGACTCCCCCTCACTGTCCAGCTCCAGGGTGGAAGTCAAGGTGTGATTTTCTCTCCAGCTCTGTTCAGACTGACTCTTACCTGGGCAAACAGGGAGGTTTGCTGCTGTTTTGGCTCCCACCTAAAGACACGGTGAGACAAGGAAGAAGTGATGTCAGATCTCAGCCTTGGACGTGACACGTGGCAACTGTCTTGGAGAGGCCAGGGCCAAGGGCTTGAGCTGAAGATGTTTGTTCCTACAGAACAAAGCCCAGTGTTTATCTCCCTCTCTCCCCTGTCAGTGCTGTTCACTACCTGTTCTCAAAAACCCTGGCAAAAACACCTCCATGACGCATAGGTTGCCCAAAAATAACATCACATAACAGGTCTGCCAAAAAAAAAAAAAGAAAAAGGCCTGATAATGAGATTTATGAGTCATAACTGTGTCTCTTTGAGCAGGGGAAATAAATTACCAGTGGGAAGGAAAGGCTGGAAAACTCAAATGCAGCTATGTCCAGCAGAGATGTGACTGGAGAGATTTGTGTGGGGTCTGGTTGACAAGGTGGGACAGGTGGGACAGGTTGGACTCAGTGATCTTGGGGGACTTTTCCAACCTCAGTGATTCTGGCATTCTGTGTCAGGGCTGTTTGCACTGGGCACTCGTGCTGAATTAGATCAGTCTGCTCTAGGAGAGGCCCACATGCACACACTTCCTTCTGGGACAGGTTTTTGGGAGACCATCTGGTATTCCCAGATCCAGATTTAGATTCCATTTTTTTATAAAACACTTCTCTGTTCATCATCTCTGCTGAGCAGTTTTTGTAATTAGCCAAACCCTTCAGGTTAGAGCTTATGCTCTCAATGAAAATGCCAATCTTCTCTTTAATAGCTACATTAATAGAAACTATTCTTATCATTTTTATCTCCTTTCTTTTGTTTGCTGAGGTGGTTCCTCATGAGTGTTTAATTTGTATATCCTGCTCCTGGTTGTAGCCCATCAGCCATGCTGACAGCACGCCAGCATTCCTTGCCAAACCCTTTAGTTGGGATTTCAAAATAATCTTTTCTTGGGGAGGGTTTGAGCACAGATTGCAAGGTTTGACCCAGAAAGACTGGAATCACTTTCAAACCCTTTCTTTGTATTTCAGGGGCGGTAGCTGGTCATTCCTGGTAACTCCAAAGCCAGGGGCTGTGTTTAGACCCACCAAGTTTGTTACACGTTCATCCACTGGCTCTGTCTCTTGGCACAGCTTCAGGAAGCAGCTCTTTAGATGTTATGAGCTCTTTAGATGTCAGATGCTTAATAAAAATAGATAAAATCAACTTGTATTCAGGCTCTAATAATGGCTCCGTGTGGCACTATGGTTTCTTGCTGAGTGTAGGCTGGATCTGATAGGAGCTGGTGCTGCAAATCCAAAGCTGGTGGCATTTTCAGACTCTTTGAGGGACCAATTGTCAGGTTTTACTCATTTCCTCCCTGTTCAGTTGGCTCTGATCATGCTGCATGTGAGATTAGAAGCAGTGATGCTGGTAACTAATGCACTACTTACTTTGTAGGTTCAGTGTGCAATTGTTGTTGAATAAGAACAAAAATTGATATCAAATCCTTTATTGTCCAGCAGACTGCTCTCGTGAAAAGGAGCTAACCCTGTTGTTTTTGGAAGGCAGCCCAGTGAATTACAGTGTATGTGAGCTATAATTGCTGCCTTTTGTGATGTATCTGACTGACCATCCGTTCCAGATAACCACACACATCTGTTCTGTGATCTTTTAATATTACATCCCTTTTACTCCCTGTAGTACCTATGCACTGATAACACAGCAGTTGTGCTGCTCATAACTCTGCTCCTTTTCCAAGTCACGCAAATCTTCTGTCCTTTCTTGCTTTTTTACGACTGACACCGTCCCCCCTCCATTTTTATTTCTCCAGGTTTCCGAAATTTGCACCTGGATGACCAAATGACCCTTCTGCAGTACTCCTGGATGTTCCTGATGGCTTTTGCTTTGGGCTGGAGATCCTACAAGCAGTCCAATGGCAACCTGCTGTGCTTTGCTCCAGACCTGATCATTAACGAGTGAGTAGGAGCTGCTGGCACTGGGCTTTGCCTCGGGGGTGGATCCTGAATCCTCCCAGAGATCCCACAGCAGCCTCTCCTTTCCCACTTGTTTTTTTCCAGCAGCTTGCTTAGCGTTTTTCACTAAGTCAAACGGAAGGTAATTGAGATATTAAGGGTATTTATATCCAGAAGTTTTTGTGGGAGGTGTTTGTGCTTTAACATTCCATATTGTGACTGTTCTGCACCATTCACTAGAATCATTCATATTATCAGAGCCAACACAGTCAGAGCTAAAAATATGCCTGG
Source organism: Poecile atricapillus (assembly GCF_030490865.1). Classification (NCBI taxonomy): domain Eukaryota; kingdom Metazoa; phylum Chordata; class Aves; order Passeriformes; family Paridae; genus Poecile; species Poecile atricapillus. The sequence goes on from NC_081261.1 coordinate 951,249, forward strand.
GATGGAGAGAAAAGTTTGGCAAATTGCATAATGTTCTGTCTGTTTAGTGTATCAAAGTGGCAATATGGCCTCACAAGTTTGCCAGAGTGAAACATTTCTGTCTGATCTGATGAAATTAAGGCTGAAAAGACAAGGTTAGAGATGGAACAACCTGCCTGATTTGTGTTTTCTTGTGAACTTTCTTGTTAGCTTTCAAGCAAAGTTGAATGTGGTGGAATGCTTGAACATGTTTTTTCTTGCACCACACATCATTTTCCTTGTATTTTTCCAGGTTTATGTTGTGCAGTAATTTTGTGCTGTAGAAGAGGGGAACAGGGAATTTGGGATTGTTGAAGTGATTGGATCTTATTCACGTGTCTGTTTCCTGGTTTTGATATGAAGGCAATACCTTTAGCCTGCTTTGGCACAGTTTAATATTTTTGGTCCTGTATAATTTCAAAATCAGATCTCCCAAATACTTTCTGTGTTGTAAACAAATTAATGATTTTTACATTTTCTGTGGGATCAGCGATTTATATTTCATGTTTATTTATTCCCTTGCTTTTTTTTATTGGGAATATTTATCCAGGCTTTTATAAACTGTAATCATTGCCTTATAATAATAATTTCTTCTAAAAAGGCTGAGGAGGAGATGGCAGGTGAGGGCCCATCTGTGTACTTCTGTTTATTAAAGTGCTTAGAATGTGTCCCTGGAGCAGAATAGTCTCTGTGTGGTGGAATTGAAATAATTGATGTTGTCACTAAGTGCAATAACATCTAATTTGCTGTAAGTCAGAGGTCTCCTGCTGTTTTATCAGTGGGTCAAAACCACAGAGCTTCAGTGCTAGGTGTTGGAACTCTTGAAAACCCCCAGAAATGAAAGGGTAATGCTGTTACAGCAAGCAGTATTTCCCAAATTCCTTCCAGCTCCAGTTTGGTGAGTCGTAGATCAGAGTGACATTTGTTTTCAATAAAACACTGAGCTGACTGAGAGCGCTGCAGTTCCTTCCAGTGAGCTCCAGGCTCTCCATAAAACCCTCCGGTCGTAACTTTTTATGTCCCATCCCTCAATAAAACAGAGCCACCTCGGGGTAAAACCTGACAAACACCAAGTGAGACACGAGAGCCCTGCAGGGGAGAGCTGGGGGCTGGGGGTGGCCAGGGCAGGCAGACAAAAATAAACACCCTTGGGTTTGGGTGATGAGCTGTGCCCAGGGCAGGGGTAAAACCCACACCCGAGCACAGAGCCACTGCCATGGCTACAGGGAGCCATGGTTAAATCCTGGTTAATTCTCCTTGGGTGTGAGATGGGCTTTAGAAACCATTTATTCCATTTCTGAGACTTACCCTCGTGCTCAGAACAGTTCAGTGTCTTCAGCTTCACGAAGGGAAACTCCATCTCTGAGGGGTCTCCAGGACCTGGTGGTTCAGTTGGACATAACTACAGTTACTGATTTCTTTATGGGATTAATTAGACTTTCTTTAGCCTCATGTATCTGCTCAAGCATCTGAGCAACATCAGTCCTTCATGCATTTATCCTTGTGCCAGCCCTGTCCAGTGTGTTCCTGTGTATTTACTGCTATTTACAGGGAGTAACAACATCCAGTAGCTCGTAGTCTGTGGTGGGAAAGAGGATTAAATTCTCTTCTTATGTCTTAAACTGCCATACTAGTCATTTACTCAGTCTTCTCCTAAAAATGGGATATTTATTGAATATTCCACTTTTATGTCTGTACTCCTAGAATTTATTTATTTTTTATGGAGGTATGTCTATACTAGCTGGCAATTTTATATATGTTATACGTGTTTTTATACACACACACATGAAACTTGATTCAAGCTGTTGAAAAGTTTGGCAGCTGAATAAATCTTAGGCTTTAGGCCATTATTTAGTACTTGGAAAGGGTTTAAACCTGTGATTTTGCAGTATTGTATAACTGTTTCCCCAGTTTGTGATTGAAAACATGCCCTGCTGGAACTGGCACTGGTTCTGTCTCAGCTTTCGTCCCCTGGGTATGACACAGGGTGCCCAAAATTACAGTGAGCAGAGTGACGATGCACAGTTGTGTTCATGGAGTAGCAGATGCCATTTCATTGCTGTCCAGCTTGAGGCAGAGTTCCTGGAAGTCCTGGGCCCCGGGGTTTTGCCTCTGGTTCCTTGCTCGTCACTGGAGCTCCTTGCAGGGAGGAGTGAGGTCACGCGTTCGTGCTGCTGATGTCCCGTGCTGTGCAGGGTGCCTGTGCTGCTGCCTTTGAACAGCAAAACAAGTGCTGGCACTTCTGTGAGCACTGTTTTGGCAGTTCCCTTTTTCCCCACATTTTTTCCCCGACATTCTTTTGTAACTCCTTGTGTGGAGTCGGTGCCATCTGGTTTTCAGAACAGCAGCATCTTGTTTCCTGGGGTTTGGTGCTGTGCAGCTCTGCTGAACCCAGTGACTGGGAGCTGTGCAAACCCTGCCGTGCTTCCCTCGCCCATGTGTCCATCCTGTGTCCATCCTGTGTCCATCCTGTGTCCATCCTGTGTCCATCCTGTGCCCATCCTGTGTCCCTCCTGTGCCCATCCTGTGCCCATCCTGTGCCCATCCTGTGTCCATCCTATGCCCATCCTATGCCCATCCTATTATATCCATCCTGTGTCCATCCTGTGTCCATCCTGTGTCCCTCCTGTGTCCATCCTGTGTCCATCCTGTGTCCATCCTGTGTCCATCCTGTGCCCATCCTGTGTCCATCCTGTGTCCATCCTGTGTCCATCCTGTGTCCATCCTCTGTCCATCCTGTGTCCATCCTGTGTCCCTCCTGTGTCCATCCTGTGTCCCTCCTGTGTCCCTCCTGTGTCCATCCTGTGTCCATCCTGTGCCCATCCTATGCCCATCCTATTATATCCATCCTGTGTCCCTCCTGTGTCCATCCTGTGTCCATCCTGTGTCCATCCTGTGCCCATCCTGTGTCCATCCTGTGTCCATCCTGTGCCCATCCTGTGTCCATCCTGTGTCCATCCTGTGTCCATCCTGTGCCCATCCTGTGCCCATCCTGTGTCCATCCTGTGCCCATCCTGTGTCCATCCTCTGTCCATCCTGTATCCATCCCATGTCCATCCTGTGTCCATCCTGTGTCCATGCTATTATATCCATCCTGTGTCCATCCTGTGTCCATCCTGTGTCCATCCTGTGTCCCTCCTGTGTCCATCCTGTGTCCATCCTGTGTCCCTCCTGTGTCCATGCTATTATATCCATCCTGTGTCCCTCCTGTGTCCCTCCTGTGTCCATCCTGTGTCCATCCTGTGTCCATGCCCATGCCCATGCCCCAGGTGCTGCCAGGCCTGGGCTGGGACACAGGGTGGGTGTTTTAGGGGCTGAGGAGGGGGCTAGGGTGGAGCAGGCTGTTCAGTGGCAGTTCAGCTGAGAAGGCAGATGTGTGGTGTGTTTCCATGAGCTGAGTGTAGCAGCCCAGGAGGTGTTACACTGCTTTGTGTGTGGGGCTGGTGAGTGCCCTGTGCAGAGGGGGGATCCTGAGCAGGCAGAGCCCTGAGCCCTGCCCTTGTCCTCATCTGTGTCCCCAGAACAGCTCCTGTGCCAGCTGAGATCATCTGATGTGCCCTGGCCAGGATGGGCCTGGCTGGGAGCCGTTCCCAGAGCTGTGCCAGCACTGGGACGAGGTGGATCAGGCTCCCTGTGCCCTGACACGGGGCACAGAGCTGCCCTGGCTGAGCACGGGGCTGGGGCTGATCCCCTGTCCTGGGAACTCCAGCTTGTGTGGCCTCAGCACTGCCCCAAAGCTCTGTGTCTTCTCTGGATCCTCGGCCGTGTGGACGGGGTTCTGTTCCCAGCAGGCAGAAACAAACGACAGGCTGACCCCTTTCATAATGTTTATTTTAACCTTCTGCCCAGAAACGGGCACAGTTTTACATGAGGAAAGCTGCTGAGCCCTGGCAGAGAATGGGTTTAAATAACTTAATTTAAAATATGTGAGATGCCCTCTGGTGCAGCCCAGAGGGGCTGGGACAGCGTTTGCCACCCGGCCAAGTGGTGGCTTTGTGTCAAGTGCCCTGAAAACATCCCACAGCCCAGCATTGCCCTTACTGCTGTTTCATGCAGCATTACCCCGTGTGCACTTTGCTGCTCCTTGGTGCAGGAATCCAGAGGTGAGGCCGGGGTGTCAGTGCTGCTGTCAGTGCCCACAGCTGGAGCTGTAGGTGTGGGGCAGTGCTGCTGAGAGCAGAGCTTGCTGCTGAGAGCAGAGCTTGCTGCTGAGAGCAGAGCTTGCTGCTGAGCCCTTGGTGCAGACCCTTTGTGAAGGCACTGGGGCTCAGGATGGCTCAGTGCTCATCCCCAGGGCCAGAGTTTGTCTGTGGCACCAGGCAGTGAGATCCTCAGCTGTGCCACGGCTCACATACAGCTCCTCATCTGCAGCACAGAAAAACACATCCACAACGTGCAGATAGCCAGACACTTCACTCACTCCTGTGCTTTTATTCCTCAGGCAGAGAATGAATCTCCCATGTATGTATGAACAATGCAAACACATGCTCATGGTGGCCCGAGAGCTGTCCCGGCTCCAAGTCTCCTACGAGGAGTATCTCTGCATGAAGACGTTGCTTCTCCTCTCTACAAGTAGGTGAACAGCTCAATACCAAGCTTTTTGCTTCTGCAGAAGTATGTGGTGGATTTGCAATAGATACTGTGAGATGGATTTGTACAATATGCTACATGCTGGTTTTTATCTTTAGGTAGGATATGCTGGAGTTAAACAAGTTACAGCTTAGTAAATTCTGTCTGTGCTGCGTGAGAGTTCAAAGTGCAGTGTCAGAAAGAGTCCCTTTAGAATATGCAGAAATAAACTGAGACAACAGAACTAGTACAAGTGATTGTGTGTAAATACCTTTCACAGTGTTGCTTTTCCCCTCTGCTGATTTCTCTGGTCACCAGTGGCTTTGTTCTGCTGGAGCTGGAGCTCCGGGGATCCGAGCTCAGCCCAGGCTGGGCTGCAGTCCAGGGACTCACACAACACAGAGAGTGTGAGTGTGTGAGTGTGAGTGTGAGTGTGAGTGTGTGTGTGAGTGTGTGTGTGAGTGTGAGTGTGTGAGTGTGAGTGTGAGTGTGAGTGTGTGAGTGTGTGTGTGTGTGTGAGTGTGTGTGTGAGTGTGAGTGTGAGTGTGTCTGTGAGTGAGTGTCTGTGAGTGTGTGTGTGTGAGTGTGAGTGTGTGTGTGTGAGTGTGTGTGTGTGTGTGTGAGTGTGTGTGAGTGTGTGAGTGTGAGTGTGAGTGTGTGAGTGTGTGTGTGAGTGTGTGTGTGAGTGTGTGTGTGTGAGTGTGTGTGTGTGAGTGTGAGTGTGAGTGTGAGAGTGTGTGTGTGTGTGTGTGAGTGTGTGTGTGTGAGTGTGAGTGTGTGTTTGAGAGTTTGTGAGTGAGTGTGAGTGTGTGTGAGTGTCTGTGAGTGTGTGTGTGAGTGTGAGTGAGTGTGAGTGTGTTTGAGAGTTTGAGAGTGTGTGTGAGTGTGAGTGTGTGAATGTGAGTGAGTGTGAGTGTGTGTGAGTGAGTGTGAGTGAGTGTGTGTGTGTTTGAGAGTTTGTGAGTGTGTGTGAGTGTGAGTGTGTGTGTGAGTGTCTGTGAGTGTGAGTGTGAGTGAGTGTCTGTGAGTGTGTGTGAGTTTGTGAGTGTGTTTGAGAATTTGAGAGTGTGTGTGTGTGAGTGTGCTGGGGTGGCTGTGAGCCGGGCACCTCGCTCCAGCACAGCCTCTGTGTCCTGGGAATTCCCATCCCATCCCATCCCATCCCATCCCATCCCATCCCATCCCATCCCATCCCATCCCATCCCATCCCATCCCATCCCATCCCATCCCATCCCATCCCATCCCATCCCATCCATCCCCATCCCATCCCATCCCATCCCATCCCATCCCACGGTCACAGGATCCCGAGGGAGCTGCCTGAGGCAGGGGCTGAGGTGTTCCTGCTCCTGCCTGGCACGAGGGCCTGGCTTCAGAGCAGTGACAGAGGTGCCAATGTGTTTGAAGGGTTGCAAGAGCAGCAGAGCAAGTGAAGATTTGTCAACGTACTTCCGTAATTCTGCACCATCCTCATCAGGGAAGGGACCTGAAATGTGATGAAAAGTAAATATTATTAAGTTTATTACATTGAGGGTGTAAACATTCCTTATCTTTAATTTTTACAGTGAATAATAGCATTGATTCTTACACAAAAACGAGAATTTGTTCACCTTGGGCTTTTTGCAGATAGGAGCAGGAGGGTTGGGAACCCCAGCACTGCTCACGTGTCAGGGCAGGGGGTGATGGTGTGGGCAGGGCAGTGTGAGGGTGCCATGGCCAGTTCCCCCAGCCTGGCAGTGCCCAGCACTGCCTCACTGCCAAGCCCAGAACTGGGACAAGGGCTCTTTTCAGAGGAAACTTTCAGCCTCTCATGGCCGTGGGCTTTGTAGGAACTTAAAACTTCCCTGAAACTGCAGATTTCAAACAGTTCCTGTTTGATTCTGAAATCTCTCCCAAAAATTCCTCAAGTGTTTTGGGTGTGGTGTAGGCCAACTTTCCTCACAGGAGCTGGAAATTTCCATGGAGAAATTTCCATGGCAGAAGTGGTGAGGAGGCAGCTCTGGCAGGATTCAGCTCCTCCAGAGCTGGCACTGCCCGAGGCCTCTCCACTCGATTTCCAGTGGGAGACAATTCATCTTCATTTTGTTAAGCACATACATTGTGTGAGTGTATCATCAGGGAACTTCTGCAATTGAATAGCTGAGATTTCTATAGCTCTTTAATCCACGACTTGACAATTTGAATTTGTTTATTGTGTTTCTGTGTTAAGTTTTCCAAGAGAAGATGAGGAGGAGGAGGAGTGAAGCAGGAATCCCACACAGGTCTAGACTTGTAGCTCACACACAGACGTAGCTCAGAGACCTTTTCCACGTGAAGTATTGAAACGATTGGCAGGTTTCATCTTCTGTGTAGGCAAAACAGATGGGAGACTTCATTCCAGAATCTCTGAGATGCTGAAAGTGCAGGGAAGGAATTTCCTAAGGAAGGGAATGTGCTCTATGGCCTCTATCCTCCTGTTGTGCTTTTGGTCACCTTTGTCTCAGCTCTTTCCCTCCTCTGTCTTCAGCTCTCTCACTTCCCCGAGGTGATCAGAGGCCTCTGAGGAAGCAGCTGAAGGAGTCCACGTGCTCCTTTTGTCCTTGGCCTTGGGAATGACCATCCCCACAGGAGGCACAGGGACTTCACCTGGAGTTGAGTCCCCAGCTCGTGGGTTGCTGTCCCCAGCTGCTCATCTGCCCAGCACTGTCCCCACGTGCCATGGCTGTCCCAGAGGAGCTGTGTCCGTGCCCAGATTCCCCATGGCTGCTGCAGTCTGTTTGCCTTGCCTGGAGCTGTCACTTGATCCATGTCAGGAGGCTCAGAACCAGATGATCTTTCAAGATCCTTTCCAAGCCAAGCCATCCTGTGACCCTGCCCTTGCTCTTCCCTGGGCACGCAGAGGTTTTATGGAACCTTCCTAATGTCACATTTCCCTGGAGCTGGAGAGCACAGGAGCTCCAGCCCTGGTGGTTCTCCATCAAGGGCTGGGTGTTGCCTCTGTGGTGCAGTTCCCTTCCCGCTGTTTTTTGGTGGCATACCTTTGGAGGCTTTTATTTTTTATTTTCAGCAGGCCTGTGCTCTGTGTTTGGCTGGTCACTGTCCCATCCTGCTCTCTCCTTCTCTCTCTGCTGTCACTTCAGTCAGTCCAGGTCCTTTTTCTTTCACTCATTTTCACAGAATCACAGAATGGTTTGGGTTGGAAGGGACCTTAAAGCTCACCTCATTCCACCCTGGCCTTAAACACATCCAGGGATCCAGGGACAGCCACAGCTTCTCTGGACAGCCTCTGGCAGGGCCTCCCCACCCTCACGTGGAAGAATTCCATATTTTAGCCTAAATTTCCCCTCTTGCTCCTTGTCCTATCACTGCAGCTCTTGATGAAGATTCCCTCTGTGTGTAACTAATGTAAGAGAACTCAGAGCGTGTGACAGTTGAGTTTTGCAGTGTTGTGAGGGTTGGTGTCCATGTTGCAGTTCCCAAGGAAGGCCTGAAGAGCCAGTCCCTGTTTGAGGAGATCCGCATGACGTACATCAAGGAGCTGGGCAAGGCCATCGTCAAGAGGGAAGGGAACTCCAGCCAGAACTGGCAGCGATTTTATCAACTGACTAAACTGCTGGACTCTATGCATGATGTAAGTCCTGACAGGAATGCTGCAGGCATTCCAGAGAAATCCGTGTGGGGCGGGGACAGCGAGCTCCTCCAGCTCCCTTCATTTAAAGGGGCAGATATTGGGGAGGAGGAGGAGGAGGTCGTGCTCCTCTCAGGCTGCCTCTGCAGCACAACCCACAGCAATTAATTGTATCATTAATCTCATTTTCAGTCTCTCCAGTTTTAAAAAATTACATTGCTTTAAAAAGGAGGAGCTCAGGAACTGTAACTGACTTTGCAGTAGAAGCAGAAATGTGATGTTTAAAAGCAGTCTTATCTCAGAGCCCAAGAAGTAAAGAATTTATGGAATAGCTTGAAATTCCATTAAAACAATGCCTCAGCACTATGTGTGGTGGTAGCAGTGATCTAATTTTGAAGGAATTTCCAGTTCAGACTGTCTCCTTTGGCAGTTTAATTCCAATTACACATGTAGCACAAAGCAGTGTTTAAGACAAGGGTAACTTTGAGACCTCAAAATTACTGTTTTTTTCTTGTTCCTGTACCAAGCACCTGGAACAATCTCATTTAGCTTATCCATGTGTGTGTTATTTATCTGCTGGAATGGGAATTGGTACCAAATCTCCTCAGTGTTTGTAAAGCCTTGCACAGTCTGGTTTCTATCAGAGTGCCATGGACAATTAATTAACGAACTAAATGAGGATTCCTGTGCACATCTTGCCCGAGCCCCATCCTGTGGGCAGGAGCTGGGGAGGAGGGAGGTGAATGTTCTCTGAACATCTTCGTGTGCAAGTAATTCTTTGTCTTGTCACTCGTAGGTGGTTGAAAATCTTCTGAGCTTTTGCTTCCAGACATTTTTGGATAAATCCATGAGTATTGAGTTCCCAGAAATGTTGGCAGAAATCATCAGCAATCAGATACCAAAATATTCCAATGGAAATATCAAGAAGCTCTTGTTTCATCAGAAGTGACTGCCTTAACACAAAGGGTTGCCTTAAGAAACCGTCACACGATAGCTTTGTTTTGTAAAGAGAAAACCTACAGAACTTGTTCCTTTTGTCCTCGCAGGTGTTTCTTTTGTAATTATGCACTACATGTGGTTTACAGAGGGCCAAGAGTTAGGCTGGAGAAGCAGCGGATTTCTCGCCTTTTGGGAAAGAATTGGGGAGAAAGGAAAGGAAAAGATCTGGGTTTTGGCAGAAATTTTCTCTCTCCCCTCGTGCACCATCCCTGGATGCATCAAACCACCAGTGACAAGCTCTGAGGCTGTTATGAACATTCTGCTAATTAATTAATTAATTGCTGCAGTTGGCTGAAGACAATTTTTTAGGCTTTTTTTTTTCTTTTTCTTTTTTTTTTTTTTTTTTTAGTAAAGTGTTTTGGATTTATTTTTTTTTTTTTTTAAAGTTAAGGTAGTATTTTGGTTTATGCATGTAACCTGAAGAAAGTTTACAAGTGTATATCAGAAAAGGGAAGTTGTGCCTTTTATAGCTATTACTGTCTGGTTTTAGCAATTTCCTTTAACTTTATATACCGTGAACTCGGCTTGTTCATTTTTTCTTACATAATTTTTTTGTAATACTTCAAGATGCCTATTGTACAGCTGGTTTTTTAAGGTGGGGCAGCTCGTAGCTTTCCTAAACGACCTCTAGACAGTAAATACTCGAGTAGATTCATGTGAAAACTGGGTTGGGCTTTTCTAACCTAATGCTTTCAACTGGCAAAGTGGCCATAAAAATTGGGCTTTTTCTAAGGGCCAGGGTGGGTGGGAGAACACTCTCAAATCTCATTTCAGTAGATCCGGATGAAACAGATCCTTTTGGTACATTGCAAAAGTGTTGGATATGCAGATTCATAGAAAATTAACCCAGTCCTAACTGGATGTAAATGAGCAGGTTATTTTATATATTGGAAAAAAAAAAAAAAAAAAAGGAAGCCTGATTTTTGCATATGATGCAACAGCCATAACGCAAAGAGTCACGGGCTGCATTGATGCCAAGAAGATCAGTCCTGACTTCCCATCAGGAAATTTTCAGGAAAATATGCATAGCTTCAGAAAAGTTTACTTCTGTGTGGAGAAACTCCGTTTTCCATGCACCTAAAGCTGTCATCACACAAGTATTTCTGGAGACCCCAGGGACAGGGGAGGACGTGTGAGTGCACCCGGGGACTGGGGTTGTTCTCCTGGAGGATTCCAGAATCCTCCTCTCCGGGGACTTGTCCACGCAGCTGGGACTGGATCTCCCAGCTCCAAACTCGCCTGGTTAGAGACCCAATTCCACATCTGCACCCTTCACTGACTGCTCCATCCTCTTTCCTGGAGAGCAGGAGAGCTCCGCTACTGAGTTCGTGGTCTTAGAGTTGTTCGTCAAACTTTCTGTCTTTGTAAGGCTGCAGCCCTTCACATTGAATTCCTGGCGTGCCATAAATTCCCATAGGCCTTGTGGATTTCTCCTTGTTGCCATTGATGAGGATATTTTCGACATTTAGAAGCTGTAGTAGCCTTTTCTACGTGCACCTTAACAATTTTCTGTATCTCAAAACTGAAATATTTACTATGCCACTCTAAAATTTGATTTTTACTCAAAGTGGCCAGATCGTTTGTGTAATAGAAATGAGAAAGATCATCTGAGAAAATACAAAACCTAATATATTTTTATATTTAGTTATAGTTTCAAATATGTATAATCGGTATATTCGCTGATCCAAGAAAAAAAAGGGAAGGGCTACTGCAGCTTTAAAAGCAATTTATTAAATGACTGTAAAATAGCTTGTATAGTGTATAATAAGGATGATTTTTAGATGACAGATTGCTTTATCATGATACATGTAATTATATTTTTTGTAGGGGTCACAGATTCTGAGTGGAAACCGCCGCGTGCGGTTTGGCCGGAGGCAGCCCCGGGGCTGTCGGTGTTGGTGTCCAAAGAGGTTTTGTGTTCCGAGGGGGAAACCTGTGCTCCGTGGGTGTGTGTAGGCTTGGGTTGTGTTTCTGGAATCACTGTGTACAATTCCCCTTGGTTTGGGGTGGGATACTCCTATCTGTATGCTCGGGAGCCGCTCCCGAGGCACGGCTGAAGAGACCCCGCTGCAAACCTGGCGCAGCTCTGCCGGGGGCTCAGGCACAGCCTCCCTCCCACAGCAAAAACAGCTTAGAAATTGGGCAATAATCCACATCCAGGTGCCAGCAATATGTAAATACAGAGCGTGGGGTGTTCACAGCACATTTCTACATTGAGCAGACCTTGGTTTCCAAATGAAAGAGGAAACTCAATTCTCATCCTTTCTTAAAGCTCTTTTTGAATGTTATACCTATTAAAAAAGATCCTATATTCAGTACTTTGGAGTAAAATAGCATCTTTAATAAAAGAAAATAATCGCTCTCATCTTTGATCTGTAAGGAAGATGTACATTTTGTAATAGGTAAAGGTCAGGATTTTAATTCCAACTTCCAGCCCAAGTCATTGGGAATCCTCCCGCGCCCGTTTGCGATACAGATAGGAGTTTGTGGGGTTGGGGGGGCTCTTGGGGTAGGGGAAGTGTGCTCTTACTTTGGAGAATGTTTTATAAACTTGCATCCCCAGAGCCCTCGTTGGGAGCCTGGGGACAGCGTGTGCGGGTCGGGGTGCAGGGACCCCAAATTGTCGTTTTTGCCAGCAAAAGCAACTGCAGCGAGCTCCAACAGACGGTGGAGTCGGGGTTGGAACCGGATGAGCTTTGAGATCCCTTCCAACCCAAATTCTGGGGTTCTGCGATCCCCCCGCGAGAGAACCGGTCACAGAGGAGGAGAGGCTCTCTGCCCCTTGTGTCTGTTTGCCTGTATATTCATTTTCAGTCTCTGGATTTAAGGAAAAACAAAGGAAACTGTGATGTTAGAGGAAGAATCGTCCTGTACATGCCGTTCAGTTTGAACCTCACCAGTGAGACTCCGTAGTGCTGTAGCCAGCAGTGAGAAGTCCGTGTCCTGTTATCCGTGGTCCGTGTAGCAGTGGGGAGTCCCTGCACTCTGGATAAAGCAGGGAGAATTCGGCCCTTGAGTGCCTTATCACAAAGTGCACGGATCCGCCGGCGCGGCGGGGGCAGCTCAGGATCGCAATGGCCTTAGGGGGACAGCGGGACGGGGACACGGGGACACGGGGAGGGCGGGGGGCTGGGGACCGCTGCCAATCCATGCCGAAAAGTGACCTCGCCATTTCCACAGGAAAAGGTAGGGAAGGAGGAAGTGCCTGGATGAACGTGGGCTGTGGGAAACATCCTGCGGGCCCAACTTCAGAGAGGGAGGACTTCAGGGACATGATTGGAGTGAGATTTTATAAAGATTGGATTATTGTATCCCTGCAAGTGTTCAAGGCCTGCTTGGACGGGGCTCGGAGCAGCCTGGTCCGCTGGAAGGGGGGAAGAGATGGGCTTTAGGGTCCCTTCCAGCCCAGTCCAGTCTGGGATCCCATCTCCACGGACCAGGCTCGCTCTGCCCTTAGCCCAGGCTGCAGCCAGGCCTTGCTGAGCCATCGATGTTTCATAGGAACCAAATTTTCCGTGAAGGTCGAGGGCCTCTCCAGCCAGAGGCCTCGTGTCCGAGGGAAGGCTGTGAGCGTGTGGGAACGCCCCACCTCCAACCCCCTGCCCACAGCAGAGGCAGAGATGGGTCATTACTCTATTTTGTATATTAAACAAAAAGATATATACTGGGGACAAATCCTATATCATACCAGTGTATGGCATTATTAAAAAAAAAAAAAAAATCATTATTTTTATCACAGCAATTTTAAACAGCATTAAAAAAAAAAAATTAAACCAGTGACTCCTGTTTAAAAATAAAAGTTGTAGTTTTTTATTCATGCTGAATAATTCTGTAGTAACAAGTCTGTAGTTTTCACCTACTCAGTGAAATGTTGGACTGTAAAAGCTTGTGTGGAATTGTTGAACATTTATTTTTTCATTTAAATTTGCTGTTCTGGTAATACAAAGCCACACATCTGTACAGAAGTTGCAGTAAATGTGAGCCATTTACAGCAATGCCGAATAATGGACAGAAACCATATAATAAAATTCTGCTTTTTTCATTAAATGGCTCCAAAATGCTTTTGTGGAGTTTTTGTCCTGGAGAGGGTTGGGTCTGACATGGCAGGGGAGGGACTCTGTGAGTTTGAGGTCCCTTCCAACCTCAGTCCCTCTTTAATTCTGTGATTTTAAATGTATTTTGTCCCTGCAGTGGTTCCTGACTGTCTGATACTCATCAGAAGGTGATAAAAGCTCCCTCCCAAGGCAGGTGCCAGGTGCCAAACATCAGTGACAGAAATGAAATGAACTGAAAAGCCTCGGGGCCCCAGGTGAGGGTTGGGACAGAGGTGCTGGGCAGGGGATGGGTGGTGGGGGCTGAGCTGCCCTGGGCTCCTGTGCAGAGACAGAAACCAGGAAAAAGGGAAAAGGAAAAGCAGCAGTGCTGAAAGGAGCCTCTCCCTGGCTGTGAAGATGCTGCACTTGGGTTCACAAAGTCTCAGCCCCGGAACAGAGGATGCTCCATGAAGCTCCTTCCCTGCCAGTGGCCGTCGGAGTTTTCAGAGTTTCCAACCCCTCAGTCACCAAAACCACCTCAGCCTCCCCCCCGAGCCACAGAGCGAGGCGTGCTGTAATAAAATCTCATTTAACTGCAGCAGAAAAGGCCGAGTTCCCAGCAGGGAATGATTTCTTTGAATTGCTTGCAATTAAAACAAAGCTTACATAAATTTCCCCTCGGTAATTCCCAAGCTGGAGGGCTGCGGATGGGGGGGTCAGAGGCAAGACAAGGATGGGATTTACGATAACCACGTTTATTCAGGCAGCAGTTATGGAGAGCTGCTGTGAGGAGAGGCATCAGACACTCAGAGAAAGCTGCTCAGTGGCTCATGGGCTCATGGTGAGAGCAGCAAGTTCTCAGTGTGGTCACATCCCAGCCAGAATCCCTTTGTCCCACTCCATTTACAAAAGCATTGATGTTGATACCAGAGATATCTGTGGCCCAGGATCCTTGCAGGGTTTCTGCCCTTCCCTCTGCCCCTTCCCGTGCTCCACTGCCCTGGGACACATCTGCTGCCCTCCCTCACCTGCACCTTGCTTTGCTGGTGTTTGCTTTCTTCAGCTCTGTCCTCAGCTTCCAAGAAACTCGGGTGAAGCCCAGCATGTGATTGCAATTCATGATCTCCGTTGTGTTCACATTATCCCAGTAAAATGATGGCATTTCAGACTGGTTATGAAAAGATGCCATTAAATGCCATTTTTACAGTTCTGACATTTGTGATTTGAGCTGTGGAGTTGGTGTTTGCCCCCAGGATGGTCCCCAGTGGGCTGCCTTGTCCCTGGCCATGTCCCCTGTGCAGCCTGAGCTCGTGTTGAGCTCTGGGCTCACGGAGCTGTGCCAAATCAGGCACAAATCCTGGGCTTTTACAGAATAAAAGACTCCTAGGCTGTATCTTAGTGTTATCCCAAAGGGGCTCCCAGATGCTCTCAGTGCTCCTGCCAAGCTCCTGCCAGGGTTCAGCCAGTTTGGTGCATTTCCTTACCAGGGTTACTGATAACTTCAACTATTGGTGAACCTGAAAATAAATTATATCAATATATTATATAGAGTACATGGACATTTCAAAATTTAAAAAAGTGTAAATACTGAACTTGTCCAAGTCTGGCTGGAGGAGTGGCATGGAGAGGAACCATCAGAAGGAATTTCACTGGTGTCCAGTGCCTGAGCCCACGGATCAGCTGATAAAATCCAACCTGGAGGAGGGGTGGTGGCAGTAAATAGCTTTACCCAATCCATCACAGGCCTGGCACAGCTCCAGAGCATAACTAAGGATATTCTCTGAGGTCACAACAAGGAGCCTTAGGTTTAAAAAATAACAAGTGGAATCTTTCTAATTATGGGATCTGTTGATTTCAGATCAAACCACATAAAAAGTTGGGGCAAAACTGCTGAGGCAGCATCAGCTGTGGGCATTAATTGTGCTCCTAATGCAGGGGTGGCACTTCCTGCTGGGAAAAGTGGCCTGGTGTGCCCAGGGCTGGGCAGGGGGCTTGGGGACATGTCCCCAAGGAGCAGAACACGGAGGGGAAATCATCTCCAGGGGCTGGGCAGGAGGAGCTGCAGCCCTGAGGAGCTGAGAGAGGAGATGGGGGGACAGGCAGTGACACAGGGGGGCTGTCCCTGCCATCCTGTCCCCCTGGGCTCCTGCCTTGGCCCCAGCACATTCCTCTCTGGGCTCCTGCAAGAGCAAATCCAGAA
Organism: Poecile atricapillus; assembly: GCF_030490865.1. NCBI lineage: Eukaryota > Metazoa > Chordata > Aves > Passeriformes > Paridae > Poecile > Poecile atricapillus. The sequence continues at coordinate 966,673 of NC_081261.1, forward strand.
TTAAAACCCAGCATTTTTAATTCCTCCTTTCTCTCCCACCGTTTCCTTTTTTACCCTTTTTGGCTGGCAGGCAGCGTTTCCCCAGCTGAGCCGCACGTGTTCCCACCCCAAACAAACAGCACTAGCCTGCGAGCCTCAAACACAGCAATTACTAAAAATAATTAAAAAAAAAAATCCACCCAGCCCAACCCAACCCTTGGCAAGTCCAAGGGAAGCTGAGGGATGTGGCTCTCTCACCCTCCCCTCCTGCAGCCCCTCCTGGGGCAGGGACAGGCTGGGGGTCCCCCCTGGGGTCCTGGGGGGCTCCTGCTGACCCTGGCCAGGGCTCTCTGCCCCAGGCTGCTGCATTTGCTGAGCATAATGGGGCTGAAACAGCTCAAAGCTCCAGGGCTAAATATATCCCCGTTGCTGGGGAAATAAATAATAAACAGCAGCACGATGGGGATGGCGCGGAGTCATCGCTTCTGCAGCGCTCCAGGTGCCACACACGGCAGCAAAACTCAACCAAAACTGCACAGAAACAACGTTGTGGCACTGAACTAAAAGCCCAGCCAAACCCAAACTTGGCAAAAAACAACCAGCAGTAAAATAGGGGCAAAAGCAGCATGTGCATCTCCCAGAGTCAGAAATATTTATGATAGATAATGGCTGCAGCAAAATTAATGAGCTTTAGGAAGGAACAAACCATCTCCAGGATCTCTGGGACTGGGAAGGGGAGGGCAGACGGGGCTGCTCCATCCCTGGGTGGCACCGAGGTGTCCCCATGGTCTGTGGCTGGCTGTGGTGAGCAGGGTCAGGGTGAGCTGGTTTGCACAAGAGCTGGGCAGCCGTGGGAAAGCTCCTCGCTGGCTGCCAGGACAGTGGACATGGCCAGGACACGGTGCCATCGGCTGGAGATGGGCACTTACCTGGGTGTGATCGTGGGGAGGGGCTTTGGACAAGGGCATGGAGTGCCAGGACACAGGGAATGGCTCCCACTGACCGAGGACAGGGTTAGGTGGGATATTGGGCAGGAATTGTTCCTGGCAGGGTGGGCAGAGCAGCTGGGGCTGCCCCTGGATCCCTGGCAGTGCCCAAGGCCAGGCTGGATGGGTTTGGAGCAGCCTGGGACAGTGGGAGGTGTCCCTGACCATGGCAGGGGGGCACTGGATGGGGTTTAAGCCCTTTCCAGCCCCCTGTGCAGGGAGATGCTCACCCTGGGGGTACCTTCACTGCCAGCCACATTCCAGCCCTTCTGGGGCTCATCCCTGGAGCCTCTCCCATCATCACCTGTCCCTCTTGCTCTGCTCTTCACTCCCAGGTGCTGCGAAGGAAAGCCCTGAGCACTCTGCAGACATTTGATTATCTGATTGCCCGGGTTAAGAGCTGGGCCTGGGGAGCAGCTGATTGTGGGGGGCTCCCAGAGAGATGGGGACACAGCAGGGACACAGAAATGTCCCTGTGGAGCTGGGATTGCTCCAACTCCCCCACACCCCCAGCTCCAGAGCCTGCTCTGCCATCCCCACCTAATCCAAGCCAGGCTGGTCTCCGGGGCACCCGGCTGCCGCGGACTTTTTCCCCTTCCTGCGTGCGTCAGTGAGTTTAGAGCCCAGGTGTGATTTTCTAGACCCTTTTGTCTGAGGTTTAGAAGCAGAATAGGCTTCATTAGCAGAAGGGAGGATTTACAATAAGTAATAGGTAGGTGCTACCTCGTGAGCTGTCAGCATGGTGCTAAATTACCAGCTGAGCCCGTCTGCAAACAATCAGCTCCTCACCCAGAGAACAGAGCTTTAAACGGCTATTTCTTAAAAAAACTTTGCTTTTAATCGTTATTTCCCAAAAGCTAAAAATCAAAATTAGCCCAAATGTACAAACTATAATTGCTTTGAGGTTTCTGGTTTGTTAGGAGCGTTGAACAACCACGCACTCACATCTCCAGCCTCGGGCTCTGGCTCTGTGCAGGTGAATTCTCCCCTCAGCTACCCCTGATCCATCCCTGGGCTCCACCGGTGTCCACGAGGCTTTGGCCTCTTCTCCAGGCAACCAGGGACAGGACAAGAGCAAATGGCCCCAAGCATCCAAACCAACCCCAGCCCAATGCAAACCAAATCCATCCCAATCCAACCAACACCCAACACCCAACCCAGCTAAACCAGCCACAACCCAACACCAAACCCAGCCCAGCCCCAAACCAAATCCATCCCAATCCAACCAACACCCAACCCAGCTAATCCAGCCAAAACCCAGCACCAAACCCAGCCCAGCCCCAAACCAAATCCATCCCAATCCAACCAACACCCAACACCCAACCCAGCTAATCCAGCCACAACCCAACCCCAAACCCAGCCCAACCCCAACCCCAGCCCAATGCAAACCAAATCCATCCCAATCCAACCAACACCCAACACCCAACCCAGCTAATCCAGCCACAACCCAACCCCAAACCCAGCCCAACACCAAACCCAGCCCAGCACCAAACCAAATCCATCCCAATCCAACCAACACCCAACACCCAACCCAGCTAATCCAGCCACAACCCAGCACCAAACCCAGCCCAACCCCAAACCCAGCCCAGCACCAAACCCAGCCCAACCCCAAACCCAGCCCAGCACCAAACCAAATCCATCCCAATCCAACCAACACCCAACACCCAACCCAGCTAATCCAGCCACAACCCAACCCCAAACCCAGCCCAGCCCCAAACCAAATCCATCCCAATCCAACCAACACCCAACACCCAACACCCAACCCAGCTAAACCAGCCACAACCCAACACCAAACCCAGCCCAGCACCAAACCCAGCCCAACCCCAAACCCAGCCCAGCACCAAACCCAGCCCAACCCCAAACCCAGCCCAAACCCAGCCCAGCACCAAACCCAGCCCAGCCCCAAACCCAGCCCAACACCAAACCCAGCCCAACCCCAAACCCAGCCCAACCCCAAACCCAGCCCAGCACCAAACCCAGCCCAACCCCAAACCCACCCCAACACCAAACCCACCCCAGCACCAAACCAAATCCATCCCAATCCAACCAACACCCAACACCCAACCCAGCTAAACCAGCCACAACCCAGCACCAAACCCAGCCCAACCCCAAACCCAGCCCAACCCCAAACCAAATCCATCCCAATCCAACACCCAACCCAGCTAATCCAGCCACAACCCAACCCCAAACCCAGCCCAGCCCCAAACCCAGCCCAGCACCAAACCCAGCCCACCCTAACTTATCTAGCTGCCACCAAACCCAAAGCAAACTCACCTGTGGAACATTGGCCATCGATGTGAAGCATGGCAGGGCTGCACCAAGAGACTCTTCTGAAGTCAGTTCCAACAGACACCATTGCACCATCTCTCTTTTTTTTGGTTTAATGCCCACAGTGACCAGCCAGGGGCTGCAGGAGAGGCTCTGCCCATCGGCAGCGTCACCACCCAGCTTTCGTTTCATTTTGACTGACAACTTTAATATCAAGCATCAAATGCTGTGTCAGGCTGGTTTAAAAAAATTATTTCCTATCTTTAATTTCTGTTGGAATAAACCAATGTTTACTACAGTATTAAAGCTGGCCTAAAATGGGAACATTTAGTGAGCGTTCCAGACAAGTTTTTCTTTTTGGAAAATTTTAATTAAAAAAAAAATATTCCACTGGCTCTCCTGGAAGAGCAATAACTTCTGCCTCGGTTTGATTTCCTTTCCTCCAGGAGACATCTTGTAAATACATCTGCGTGGGACTTCTGTTCCCAGAAACTCTCTAGGTAGCACATCCAAAAGCTCCCAAGGGCCTCTGAAAAGGAATTTACTCCAGTCTCAGTAACTGGAGGAGCCGGGGGGGACCCTGCACGGGGAGGTTCTGTGGGGACACGGTGGGAGCGGCGGTGCTGGAGCTCACACAGCATCACACAGCAGGATCCTGAACAGCCTGAGCCAGACAAAGCCTTTTGGAGCCTCTTGGCCCTCTGCAATTCCCATTCACCCCCAGCACCCGGCGAGGCTCGGGACAGGACAAACACAAACAGCGCTGGCAGCTGACAGGTGACACAGTGAGGGATTTTAAACCCCTTTCCATGAGCCCTCCCCACCCCTCTCCCAGCCCAGGGAGGGGCTCTCACACACCCCCAGGGCACAGCCAGGGCTGCAGAAAGCCAAGGCTGGATACAGCCCAACCCCATCTCATGCCAGGGCTGGATAAAGCCTCGTCCTTGGCTTCAGGAAAGCCAAGAAACAGCACAAAAGCTGGCTATAAAATCCAAGGATGGAGATGAACCAGCAACGTGCGAGGGAAACACCGGATTTTATCCCTGCAAACCTCTCACCCTCTTCATCCAACACCTCAGAGCAGAGACCACGAGGCAGTTTGGGGACACCACCCCTGCCCAAACCATACCAGCCATGTGAGTGAGGGGCCCAGAGTGTTCCCCAGGGGTTATGGAGAGGGTGTGATCCCATGGGAATGAGCTGTGCCACCCACCTTGGTAACAGGAAAAAAATGATCGCCTTTTTCCTCTTTTTTTCCCCAAGACAAAAGCCCAGGAAGTTTAATTACTGTGGACAAAAACATGAAGAGGGCTGAAATTTCAGCTCCCTCCTCTCTAAGTGACACCACGGACTGAAGGAAGCAGCAGCTCCAGGCCAGGGGCCAGGGGGTTTGGAGCCTCTTGGTCACCAGCTTCAAAGTTCTTCTAAAAATATCAAATATAGATCATTTCCCCACAATATTTTAAGATACTCTATTTATACATTAATCCTTTCAAAAATAAAAAGCGACACATAGAGCAATTCAGTCACTCAGAGTCTTTAAAACTGTTACAAAAAGCCATGACATCCATCCCCAGCGCCATGGGCCAGGGGTTCTCTTGAGATGGTTTTTTTTATAAAATATGATTCCAGCTCTCAGAATCCTGGCTCTGCAGTCAAACAGGGCTCCTTCTCCCAGCTGCCCCCTTCCAAACGCCCTGGAGCGATGAGGGGTTTGCTGGGCCCTCCTGGCGTGTCCAGGGAGGCAGGAGCTGGGCTGGCACAGTCCAAGGGCTCCTCCCTGGCTCTCCACAGCCCCATCCCGGCCACAGCAGCAGCAAATGCCCCCAGGGATGGAAATAATTCACCTGGCACAACCAGCACTGCACAGACTTGGCACAGACGAGGCTGCAAGCAAGGGGAGGCCTGAAGAAGGAGGCAGAGGCAGCTCCAGCAGGGCACATCATGTGTGTGAGCACGGATGTGTCTGTACAGAGGGATTTGGGCAGGGAGGTACCAAAGAGCCCAGCAGCAGCACTGAGGTGTGCCTGGGGCTGCAGGGGACGGCAGCACGGGCTGCTCACCTCACACACACTGAGGCTTACCCCACAAAATCAAAACCTTGAAAATACAAAAGAGCGTGGGAGGTTTGGTCCAAACCCTGCTCAGTGCAGGGAGCAGGGGCCTGGAGAGCCCAGCCAGCCCCGAGCCCCCCGGGCTCGCTCTCGCCTGCAAGAGCCGGCGCTGCCCAGGGGCACCTCCAGCCCGGGAGCTCAGCCCCTTCCCCTGCCCCAGAGCCCAGGGTGTGCCCTGGCACCACCCAGCTGGCCTTGGGACAGCCAGGGAAGGCTCTGGGAGCACAGGGCTCTCCTGGGTGGGACCCTGCTGGGTGGGGGCCCTGGGCTCCCAGGGACTGTCCCCCTGCAGCCTCGGGCTATTCCCAGTCCTCAGCTCGGCCCCTCGCAGCACTTGGCCGTCCCTTGGCTGGTTCTCCATCGCTGGGATGGGGGCTTCAGCACCCCCACCTGGGGCTGGGGGAGTCTGTCCACGTCCCCAGCACCACTCCCCCGCAGGCAGCAGGGAGGAGAGGCGACGTCTGACCCACACAAAGATCCAGCAGCGGGCACAGGGGTGTCCTCACCCCGGGCACACGGTGGCAGAGGGCACAGGGGCCTGCAGGACTCCCCATGGATACCATGGAACGCTCAGCAGTGGCACTGTGCACCCCACAGTTATAGGAACTCCACGTAGTTCTCGGGGATCAGTCCTGTCTTGCCGTTGAGGGTCCCTTCCAGCCAGCCGGGCTCCTGGGATGGGTGAACTGCAGAGACAGGGAGACTTCAGCTTGTGTTGATTCTCAAGAAAGGAAACTAACAGAGTTAAAGATGATCCTCAAGGTCCCTTCTGACCCAAACCATTCTGTGAACACACCAAGGGGCTCAGGCAGCTGAAATGCTCTGTCCCTGCCTGCTCCCCTGGAGCTCCTTGGCCTCACCAAGTCAATCCCACTGCAGGACTGAGCGAGCTGCAGGCTCCAAATACTCCCTGGGGCTGCTGGGCAGAGGGAGTGAAGTATTTGGGATAAAAACAGGGGCTCAAAGCTTCCTCTGGATTTGAGCTAAGATCTCTTGGAAGTTGGAGAGAACGTGGTTAACTCCAGCACATGGTAACTCTGCACATCCCGGCTTGGCCTGGGCCCAGGCTGGGAGGGAAATTGCGTTAGGGAACAATCCCAGCGGGAAAGCAAACCCTGCAACCTGATTGTGTGCAACCAGAAACCTGATCAGTCCTCAAAAGCCTTTTCTTTATTCAATCAACCTCCAAAAATTTGCTGATTTTGCAGGAGCCAGGCCAGGGTTACGCCTGCAGGCAGAGGAATATCCCCCCTCCCACAATAATGGTGGGAAGCCGCTTTTCCAGAGCTCCTGGAGCTCCCTGGGACTCTGCAGCTCTGCCTTCACTCCCTTGCTCCATGTCTGGGTCAGCTGCACGAGGCACCAGGGCAACTGGAGCTCCCAAAGTGCCGTGGGAGCAGCCCCAAACCTGGATCAAGCTGCTGCTCAGCCACCTGCAGCCTGACAGAAGCTCAGACAAGAACCTGGCTCCAAGCATTGCCAAGATCCCTTTGCCTCCTCTGGGCTGTGTAAAGCCCCGTGGTGGGACTCCCACCAAGCCAGGCTGGTTCCACCTCCCGTCCTCAGCCCGTCCTGTGCTGCTGAGTGACTGGAACACGCTGTGTGCTTTTTCCCTTGAATAATCCATTGATTTTTATCAGCAAACATAACGTATTTAATTCAAACTTGTTCCCCTCCTAGCTGCTCTGATTCCCACGGGCCCTCAGAGGGGAGACCATGTTTATTTATTAGATGACTACAGAGCTGCTTTGGAGGATTGTCTTTAATTCACACATATTCATCCTCCTCCCCTTTCTGCTGTATTCTCCTCTATATCCCAGGGCAAAACCAGTGCCTGTGGCAGCAGCTTCCCAAATGACAATGCTTAGCATTTAAAAGCCAAGAATGACTTGGAAAGTAGTAAAAAGTCTTTTCCTGATGCTGGGATTATAACTAAGCCAGAGCTGCTCAGTTCCACAGGGCACAAAGTCTCGGAGCAGGAAACACCAAATCCGTGTTCATTAGCGTGGTCTCTGAGCAAACCCCACCTGCCCCAGCAGGAAGCACTCGTGGCTTTCCCACTCCTAAAGCTAAAAAGGAGTTTTTTAGCTCCTGCACGAAACCTCACAGCAGCCACCCAGATCTGATACCCGGATCCCAGTCTCCCCTTGGCAGAAGCCCCTGGGAAAGGCCGTGTTTGGCAAACTCTGGGGAGCCCAGGGCCCGAGGGGAGCCCCTGTCACCCTGAAAACTCAGCTTCTGAGCTGCTGACATAGTTTTCTAGGACTTTCCCAGGACAGAAACTATAAACACAGAGATAGGTATTACACATCTTGTGATGGGCATCTCTCATGGCCAGAGCAGTGGGAAAGTCTCATCCTGACCATCCAACCCCTGGCCATGGTCAGAAACCCATAAATCCAGGGAGGAAAAATAAACTTTCCCTTCCTTTCAGCACACCTCGAGCTGTGTCCCTGTGATCTATTCAGCCCCAGCAGCAATCCCCAGCACTCACCGTTGTCGAACACGGTGCCGGCCGTGAAGGAGAGCTCGGAGTCGTGCTCGGCCTTGCAGGCGTAGAGAGCGCGGGCCTTGCGCAGAGGGGAGCTGCAAGAGAGGCCACGTGTGGGCACAGGGCCACCAGCACAGGCACAAGGCTCTTGGGGACCAGCCACCTTCCACCACAACACAAATCCCAGCCTGAGCCCGCCTGGCACCGCCTGGACTGGCCCACACTGGTGCCCAAACAGCACCAGCCCAAGCCGGGGGTCGCAGGACAGCTCCAGGCTCTAGGATTGAGCTGGAATGTTCTGTGTCTGAGGCTGGCACGGAGCAAAGGTGGCAGCAGGTGCTGGCAGTGACCCACTGCCACCGGCCCCGCTCTGCCAAACCCATCCAAGTGCAGCTGCAACCACGAGGAGAATTTCACAAGGAAGAATTAACACTTGGGGAAGGTTATTTCAAAACAGAAAGCCAAGCAAATCAGTGAAGAATTTGCTGCACTTCTTTAGAGCCTGTACCTGAAGGCAAAAAAGATTTAACAGCCATTAGATTTTGCTGGAAGTATCAGCCCACACTGCAGGGGAGGGAATTGGAGCAGGGAGAACCAGGAATGGAGCAAACTGCTGGCAGAGAGAGCAAAAAGAGGGACCTCAGGGCTCCTGAGGCACAGCACAGGCACACAGAGCTGTCCCTGCACCTGGAATCCCCAGCCATCCTCCCCAGCTTTGGGCTGGAGCAGGGCTGGTGGAAAGCTGGGACACTGCCAGGCTGTGGTGACAGTGACAGTGACAGTGACAGTGACAGTGACAGTGACAGTGACAGTGACAGTGCCAGAGCCAGCCCAGCCAGGCCCTGCTCGAGCAGCCCCCACACCCAGCACTGCTGCTCAGCTTGACACGGCCCAGGGAAGTGAGGAAGTGCCCCAGGAGCTGCTGGGGTGCAGAACGAGGTGCCACCATTCTCAGATCAGTGGTTTTACCAATTTTATCTTTCCTTGGACATGAAGCTCCCCTGAGTTCCTCGGATGAGCCCAGGGAAGCAGCAACGCTTCACGGCAAGAGCAGTTCCCCTCCAAACCAAACTCCAAGCCCAGGAGCTGGGAATGGTTTTGGCTTTGCTGCAAAGAGAGCCCAAAACGGAGATCTCTCCTCTCCAAATTCCAACTGCCTGACACAAGCAGCTCCCAAACACTTAAAAACCAGGATGGGCAAACAATCCTCCCAGCTCCAGAGGGTCCTTCACTGCCGGGGAGGCACCACTCACGCACTTGAGACCATCAGATGAAAAACAAAAGGTATTTTCAGGCACACAGGGACCCCTGCTCTGGTGCAGGCACCCCAGGGCACAGGGGGACCCCGGGGTTGGCACACAGCTCAGCCTGCCCCCTGCTCCGGGAGCTGCTGGGAATCCTGCACTGCTTCATCTGCAGCTCCCAGGAACGATGTGCTCCAGCAACCTTCAGCCTGGGCTCACAGCAGCCTGTGCCACCCCGTGTCCATCACCCTCCTGGGATCCCAGCTGATTTCTGTGGCCAGAAAAGCAGGGATGGCAGAGCTTTCCAAAGGCTCTTTACTCCTGGCAGTACACTCCTTACCTGTGGCAGAGCAGAGCAGAGCCAGCGTGGGGCTGAGCTGAGCCCAGCACAGACACCGAGCACAGCTCCTGCTCCCTGACCCAGGGGCTCGGGGTGCTCCAAGGGGCTCTCCTGGGGCAGGAGGGCTTGAAAGCTCCCCTCTTGCTGAATGCAGACAGCTGTGCTGGGAGGGTTCGAGCAGGATGCCAAGGGAAAGGGAAGTGAAGTGGGGGAAACCGAGGAAATTAAACAGAAATAGCAAAAGCAACAAAAAGCCAAGCGAATTGTGCAACAGACCTGATGGGGGATGAGTCGCTGGACGTAGAGGAGGTGGGCATAGGACTTGATGGCGCAGAGAACATGGGCCAGGACGGTGAGAGGGGTGACGTTGGGCTTGGATTCTGAGGGCTGCAAGACATAACCAGAGACCTTATCAACGTGCAACCACAGCAACAAACGGCAACCGAGAGACACAGAGACGACAGCCGACGATAGCGAGTGCCTTGGGAATATTCCGAGCATGAGACAGCCACGAAATGAAGAGCCAAGACCTTGGGAAGTGTTTCAAGGCTGGATCTGCATCTGTCTGGACAACAAGAGCTGGATCTTCCAATTGACCCCCACTCCATTGCCCCGTCCATCGCACCTGGCACCCCGCGTGCCGAGGCTCTGTGCTGGACACTTACCTGCCTCGTGCTCCCCCAGAGCTCCCAGAAACAGCTGCTGCCATTTCTGGATGTTAATGATGCCTGAGAGCAGCCTCCACCCCCTCTGTCTGTCACTTGAGGTGCTCATACATGCCGTGTATAAAAGTGTCATTGATTTTGTTTTCCATGCTTTACATCCCTTTTTCCCCTTGTGCTGATTCCTGAAGCCACAGCTGTCAACTGGAGCTGAGTCAAGCTACTGGACTGGTAAATGCACAGAAGTTTTTGGGTCCTTCCAAACTGTTTCATTCAGGTCATTCTCAGTTTCAGCTAAAAGCAATTATTGTACTAAAACATCAGTTTGATTCATTTACTGCTTCTCTGCTTAGCAACTCACTGGTATTCCCTATCCAGTTCAGATTAGAAACTCCATCCCTGACAAAACACCAGAAATCCCTCTCCACATTGCCAATGCCTCTGTAAAAACAGGAAGTTTTGTAAAAGCATCATGACTTGTGTTTTTTCCTTGAGAGAGGGACAGTACCTCTGATGACAGAGTGGAGACAGGGCACAACCCCCAGGATGTTCTCACCCCTCAGCTGGGGCCTTGTGGAGCAGAGGGAAGGGATTCAGGGAATGGTGGCTCCACAACAAGTGGAGAACCTCAGCCCTACAAGAGTTCAGACCAATGTTTAACCTTTCCCAATGTCCTCTGGTGCCACCACAGGGGGATATTTATGACATGGATGCTTTCCCCTTGGAAATTGGACCATCTCTGTTCAAGACCAAACTCTTGGCTTGACTCCTTGCAGAAGCTGTGCCACTGGATTCAACAGACACTGATTAATTCCCTCTGGAATTACAGGCAACACCTTTATTATGTCAGAAGATTACACACACAGAGCAATGGGATACAGAAGTGAGTGAAGCATGACTTCACCAGAGGCTGGAAAACGGGGAATGCTGTCAGGCAGGCTATCAACGAGATCCTCAAAATGTTCTGCTAATAATCATCACCATTTAAAAACGATCCTTCAGCATTTCTGTCATCAAAACTGTCCATCTTCTGAAAAATGACTTTTCCTGTCTTTACCAAACCTGACAGCCATTGGTAGTTCCCAGATATTCCATCTATTCCTGCCCCCAGACAGGAGGTGCTACCAAGGTCACCCAAACTGCCAAAATTAACCCTTTAAGCAGCAGTTCTTTCAAAGAGATGGCCTAGCAATTCCCTTCTCCAAGAGGAGCCTGGCCAAGGTGGGACTTGGAGGGGCGATGAGCTGGTGGCCAAAATGTGGCTGAGCCTGTCCTGCTGAGAGTGGCCACCCACAGCCACCAGCCCCCCACCACTGTGGCTGTGGGTGGCTCGAGGTGCAAGAGGCCATGGCACTGAGTGTGCCACCATGGGATGGCCACTGAGACATGGCACTGGGTGTGCCACCATGGGATGGCCACTGAGACATGGCACTGAGTGTGCCAGCATGGGATGGCCACTGAGTCTGCCACCAACCCTGGTCCTCTCCACTGCACGAAGGAAGGAAAATCCAATGGCACAGGGCTCCAGGACTAGGAATTGCTACTGCACTTTCTGAGATGAAATCATGGCACAAGAACGTGGCTCTCACTGCTCCTCAAGTCGCTCTGTCATCGCTCCACGACTGCGCGCCCGCTCCACCCGTGACAGCGGGGAATGCAACCACAGGATTCTCCGAGCTGCCAGGGAAAAAAGCCTGGAAGAACCAACACTCAGGCCAGCCTCTGCCTAAGAAGTTATCACTAATTTGGAGCAGGATTTTGGTGTCTTTGGATCCTTGGTGCCACAGAAAACACCCCGTGCCCATCAGGTGCTCCCAGAGGAGATGGACACGGTCCTACGGTGACTCTGCAAGTCCTTCCAGAACATTTCCTCAAGAAGAGCCCACAGATAGCTCAGGACCCAGCTGAGCTGCTCCCCAGCACTGACAGACCCCAGATGATGAGTGTGAAGGGTTCACCTCCCTCCCATGAAATGCAGGTGTTTCTTTTCAAGCTGCTGCTTGAGTATCACCTTCCTGAGCTTATGTGACCGCCAGCCCCGAGTCCTGCCTCGCTGGAGATGTCAGTGCACGCGAGGGAACGGGCTATCCCGAGGTCTCTGTGTTTTGGAAAACAGTTTTCTTGTAGGATCCAGTTTGCTTTGCTTCTCACAAAAAGAGCAGAGGTGGTGAGAGGCTGGGGGGAAGTTCTGGCTGCTGCCTGCAGGCAGCAAATGTCAGCTGGATGCTTTTTTTTCCTTCTTCTTACTCAGGAGGGCTTTGCGAGGGGCTCTTCCTGTTGGGTGCACAGTAGAAACAAAACAGAGAAAATTGCTAAGAACCAAAACCATCAGAAGCAGGAAACAAAGAAATGCCTCAAATTAGAGTCTTCCAAGGTGAGAATGGACCCTTCCCCAGCAGAAGCAGCTGGAGGAACTCCATCAGTGCACAGCCCAAGGCATCCTGAGGCTCTTGCCCTTCCTGCTGGTCTGACTGCCCCTCGAGCAGGGGCTGTGATCCTGCAGGGAGGGAGCAGGACAGGGCAGGGAGGGCACAGTGCCACAGCACCTGCAGGGGCACCTGCACCTTCCACTCCAGCAATCCCACTCTTCCAGCAATCCCAGTACTTGGAAATGAATTTAGGAGCTAAATCCTCCTCCCTGCTTCCCGTGCTGGCCGTACACGCTGCCTTTCCCATGCAGATGTTTAGTTTGTTGCACAAACACGTGAAAAAAAGCAGTAACTCTTGTTTCAAGACTCTGCAGGAGTTGCTGGAGCTAAAAAAAATTTTTTTGTGATCCCTTCTCCTAACCTGCCTCTTTCATTCCTCTTCCTCCACCCAGGCTGCCTCTGGCTGCTCACCCGGCTCAGGGCCCCGAGGCATGTGCAGCTCTCAGAGCCCCTCTCAGCAGGTCTCCAGACAACTTCTGCTGCTTTGTTCTCCTGGCCGAGAGGACATCGCTTCCACTTCAAACATGTTTACAACTTGTTTATTTTTGTGGAACTCGGGGCTATTTCTGCCACAGAACATCTCCCAGCTATGGATGGGAAGAGCCCACTGGAGCATTCCAGCCCTTTCATGAAATCACCTCAAGAATAAACAACAATATTCCCGTTCTGACATGATCAGTACCTGACTGCAGTAAAATACATCAAGGACCACCCAGCCCTTTGCTCCCTGATCTATTCCTAGCTGCAGAACATAAGGTTCTTCTCAAAAGCAACAAGAAAAAAGAAAATTACAGCTTTATGTAATGCCAGAGCACTTCAGCTCTGCTGAAACAAGGACAGACTGCAGCTCACCAGCAGCCATGGCTCTGTTGCCTAAATGAAATGGGAGGCAGCCTGGCTTTGGGAAGCTCCTGGGGCTCAAGGAGTGCTGCAGGACCCAGCAAAGCTTGGAGTGATGGATGGGCTCCAGGAAGCCCAGCAGCTCCTGGGCACTGACCTGACCACCAGCTCACAGGGCTCCAGTCTGGCAGGGCTCCTCCTGTGCTTGGTACTTTGAGGCAAGAAAAATGATGTTTAACTCTCTGCAGTGTTACTCTCTCAGGAGTAATGTTGCTGCATGCTCGTTTGGGTGGAAAAAATGACACATTTAAAGGAATAAGCAGCTAAAGCGGCCTGTGGCCAGCATCACTTGACCAAACTGGTCCAAAAAAGTCTCCAATTCTTCAGTACAGACCTTCCCCATATCTCCATTTACCAGTTCCCCATCTCCATCAGCACAGATTTCAGGATCTTCTTCCCACCAACACGGACGTGTCCCTCTGTAATCCTGATGACACCCAGCACATGGGCTTGTCTTGTCACTTGGCTGCTTGGCTGATTTCCCATGTGTGGGAATATTTCCCTGCTTTAGTCATTTCCTAAACCATCTAAAAGCTTTTCCACTTGAAGACGAGAGAGCCCAGGATGAGTTGTGGCTGCGGGGAGGAGAGCTGGAGCTGCTGTCCCACGTTCCCAAGCGCAGATGGATGATGCTCGGTGCTGCAGAGGGAGGAGATGACAGAGCTGCTTTGGTACAGAATCCTGGCACGGAGCTCAGAGCCTGCTGCGAGTGCTGGAGAGAGTGAGGGAGCGAGCAGAGAGTCAGCAATGGAGGAGTTCTCAGCATGAGCAGGCGCTGCAGGAAGGAAGCTGCAGGACCAGCCTGGTGCCAGCACAGGTGTCCTCCCAGGTGGGCTCCAGGTGATGGGAGCACCATGACATCTTAACAGGGAACAGCATTTCAGTAACAGCTGCACAACTTGCTCACAACAGAGAATTACCAGCACCACCAGCAAGCTACAGACCCACCAGTGACTGCTCTCACACAGTCCCAGCACTGGGACAGGCAGGGGGAGGTGGGGCAGGGAATGGAGGCAGCCACAGCTCCAATGAACCAGCCTGGACAGGACACAGAGTCACAGAATGGCCTGGGGCTGGAATGGACCTCAAAACCCATCCAGTTCCACCCCTGCCATGGCAGGGACACCTCCCACTGTCCCAGTGTCCAGCCCCAGTGTCCAGCCTGGCCTTGGGCACTGCCAGGGATCCAGGGACAGCCCCAGCTGCTCTGGGCACCCTGTGCCAGGGCCTGCCCACCCTGCCAGGGAAGGATTTCTTCCCAATATCTCCACCTTTTGCTCAGCAGCTGCATTTTCTGCTCCATCAATACCTCCCTCCCTCTTCCTCTCTGCCCAAAAGGCTCTCAGCAGACTCAAAATCAGGCTGGAGGGTTTTATGTTGAACCGAGTGCTTTCAAACTGTGTTAAAGCTCTTAATTATTAATAGAAAAGTTGTAATGTGGCAGCAGGGAGACAAAGTGGCAGTTTAGGAGGGAAGTGTTGGTAAATCAGGAGCCAGTGTCTTAGTCATGGCTTCTCCATCGTGCCACAGCTTCTAACATGAGCTAATGCTGCAAGGCTGGGTGCATTAGTCACCAACAAATTCTGTTTGCAATTAAGCAGAACCCAACAGCCCTCCAGAAATCTCACTCCTCCCTGGCATTCATGCACTGCTATCTTACATCCCCCTGAAAAGAAAACTCTCCCATCTGCCACCCCAACAACCATATGGGATCTGTGGCAAATGAAGGAAATTAAAGTCCCTGTGGGATCACAGCTCCCAGCTCAGCTGTGGGGGGCTTGGGAGGATCAAATATTTGAGCTAAACACATCCTGTGCCCCGGGCGGCCCCGCGGCGCTGCCGAGCCGGCTCTGCCAGCCACGAGCAGCTAAAGCTGAGCTGTGTGGCTGAGGGTGACCTCCTTTTGAGAACCTGGAGCTGCAGGGAAGCTGAAGGATATGGAAGGACGCTGTCCCTGCTGCCAGCCACCAGCACCTGCCCCGGGGCAGCACGGCCCTGACCCCTGCCCAAGGCTGCGGTGGCTCCAGCCCTGCAGCACCCACCCCACTGCCCTGGAGCCTGCCTTTGGGTGCCAGTGGGGACATTTGGCCATTATTCCCCCAAGCCAAGCCCTCCTCCAGCCTGCAGAGCTGTTCTGCTGCAGGGAGCCAGGAGGGATGCCTGGATGGCCATGGGGGATCCGCCTGCTCTGCCCCACACCAGCCCCGGAGCAAAACCTGAGCTCTGGTACCACCCCAGCAGGGCACAGAGCTCGGGATGGCAGCAGCAACTCCCCCCAGGAGCTGCCACTGTCAGCTCTCCAAAGGGAGAAAGGTTCCTTTCACCCTTTAAGCCATTTCTGGAAACTATCAGAACAGTTATTCCCCACTGTAAAAAATTCATTCCTGACTAAGGAGTATCCCCCACATAACTTGACAGGAGGCCACTTCCAGGCTCAGATATTAACAAAAAGTAAAGATGATTTCTTTGAGCCTCCTCAGCACAGGCTCAAACTCTCATTTTTTAGCATGTAAATCTGTTATAAAATAAATAAAAAATAAATGGGACCTCAAAGCCCTTCCAGTGCCACCCCTGCCATGGCAGGGACACTTCCACTGTCCCAGGCTGCTCCAAGCCCTGTCCAGGGACACTTTGGGCACTGCCAGGGATCCAGGGACAGCTCCACCCTGCCAGGAAACAATTCCTCCCCAGCATCCCACCTATCCCTGCCCTCTGCCAGTGGAAGCCATTCTCACTGCCAGTCCAGACCCTTGTCCAGAGTCCTTCTCCAGTTCTCCTGCAGGCCCTGGCAGGGGCTCTGAGCTCTCCCTGAGCCCTCTCCTCCCCAGGTGAGCACCCCCAGCTCTCCCAGCCTGGCTCCAGAGCAGAGGGCTCCAGCCCTGGAGCATGTTTGTGGCACAGAAGGGAATAAACTTCCCCTGCTCCTCGGGTTCCCCTGGGCACTGTCTGGAGCCATCCCCTCGCCTGACCTCCCTTCCCTCTCGGCACAGTCTGAAGCCAGAGGGATTTTCCTCAGCTCCACAGGTGTCACACGAGCTGCTGGCACTCATGTTTGTCCAGGTGCTGGTACAGACATCACCAAAAGATGGATCAGTGCTCCTTCCCAGTGCCCAGCCAGGACCCCTCCCCTGCAGCACCCCTCACTCGCAGGCCTGGGGCACGGTGCCAGTGCATGGGGACAGGCAGGGGACTGCTGCCAGCTCTGCTGCTGCTGACAATGTCCCAGCTTAGCACTGCCCTGTCACCAGTGTCTGCACAGCAGCAGGGGATTGGGTTACCCCCAGGTGAGGGGAAAGCGCTGGCCTTACAGCTCCAGCTAATTTAGGAGATTAATCAGGCACAAGGATCTCCTTTCAGAGGAGACACGATGTCTTTGTGAGGCAGCAGCCCTGCTCTCCTGGGTCTCTTCAGGGGATTGTCAGCCTTTTGCTGGGGAAGGGGCAGAGGGGGGGTCCCCATCTGAACCCCACTCACGTCCCCTTGGCCACCCCAGCTCCTTCAGCAGCTGGAGCTGCCGGGCCGGGGGGGAGATCAGGGATGCTCCCAGCACTGCCAGCGCTGTGTGGTGCAGCTGGAGCCTCAAAAAACTCCCAGAGCCATCAAAAGACTCTTACAAGGGAGAGTCTGGGCTACGTCCCTGGTTTTGAATTGATCCCCCTGCAAAAAGAGGAACCAAAGAATGCACTCGGCCGTTTCTCTACTCTGTTTCATCTGAGGTGGCATTTACAGGTGGCAGGAAGACCTAATGTACCATCCTTCTGCTTTCAGCAGGCTCTGTGAAAGGTTTGGCTGTGCCCAAAGGAAACTCAGACAGACTGAGCAGAGGGGCTGGGAGCAGAGCTGGACGTGGGGGCTGAGCAGGCTGAGGCACCCCGGGACCCCAAAATCAAAGGGGGGAAGGCAGACAGGGGAGGAGAGAGAGAAGAAGAGAGGCCTGGGCAGCAGGGGGATGATCCTGAGCTCCACACAGCAGCTCCTCACACAGAGTGCCTGTGACTGCCCCAGGGAAGGCTTTGGTGGAGCATCTTTGATTCCTGCATCTGTGACTGCAAGGGATTTCAAATCCTGCTCTGTTTGAAAGTAAAATTTCCATTAGCCAATACCTGTCTGAGGCAGTTTCTTTGAAGATGCTGCTACGCAGCAATCCCCACACTAATTACAGGAATTAGGAAAGCAATGGAGTACAAGATCTTTTTTTTTTCCAAGGCTTTCTAGAAAGCTCCTCTTAAACACCACGTGCCACTGAAGTTTAAGGTGCTTTTTTAGAACTCTTGCAAGGAAATCTAAATTCACTCAGCTCGTGAGAAGCACCCTGAGATGTTCCCAGAGCATCATCCAAATAGAACAGTGCTCCTCAAAGGCAGAGACATCTGAGGAGCCTCCACAGGGGCAGCACTGGGAAAAGCTGAGGGTGGGGGAGTCAGGCTGCAGGAGCTGCGGGGTGGCCTGGGCTGTGGAGCCTCTGAAGAGGCTGCTCGTCTGTCTGTCCATCTGTCCATCTGTCCATCTGCAGCCACCCCCACACCCCCTGTGACTCCAGACCCCCGAGGAGCAGAGCCATGGCCAGGGCAAGGCAGAGGGTTCAGAGCCAGCCCCAGCTCGTCGCTGCTGCCCCAGAGGGCTCAGCCTGACAAATCCCCTCGGCTCGAATGGATGAATGCAGGAAATATTTTGATATATGACCACTGCATCACGTGGGGCTGGCCACAGGGCTGGAGACTTGTTTTATGAGAATATTTGCCTTCATTTTCAAATTTAATTAGTGGGAAGTTTCTAGACCAAGAGCCGAGCGAAGAGTGAAGGAGCTAAAGCTTCGCACGGTTGTTGTGCCAAACTCCAGGGCCCAAGGAAAGCCCACAGAGCAGGAAAACAGATCCCACCTTTTCCTCCTGCAGCAGCACACAGAGATGCTGGGGAAGGCAGGATCCCACTGCTGGGGGCTTCTCTTACCCAAACTGCCTGAAACATCCCACCTCAGATGGAAATCTGTCACCTCCCTCTGCCTTCCCCAGACCAACCCCTGCTCCTGCAGCCCACGAGCATCACTCTTCTCCACACATCTTAAAATACCTCAGGGAAGGATACAGATGCTTAGAAAATAAACCCTGGATTATTTAAGCACAACAAGGGAAGAAATTCACAGAATCATTAAGGTTGGAAAAGACCTCCAAGATCATAAAGTTCAACCTTCTATAAGAAATCTGTACATATACATGTGTACATATATACAAAGATATAAATTTAAAGATTATATGGCCATCAGCAACTAAGCCTCAAGTATATTTGTCTGTGGAGTCTATTGAGTTTGCTGCTTGTGTTTTCCACGAGCCAGGTTTGAGGACATTTGCCAGAGCCCTGAATCACTCTGGTTTACGGAGCTTTCTCACCACAGGCACGATCTAGGACTCCCAAGCTAAAACTGCTCTAAAAGAAACAAACACACAGACACCCTCACAACAGCCTGCACCAAAAAAAATAAGTCATAAGATAGTTTGAATGTTATGTCATCTGGAATCAGCCAAGCAGCAGACTGGGAATTTTAGGAACTTTTCTCAAGTAAGAGGACGAGGAGCTAGGCGGGTTCTGTTCTAAGCTGGCAGCAATCTCTGCTCCTCCTGAGCACAAACCAACCCCTGGCTGAGGCACAGAAGATGTAAACCCTGAGCAGCCACACAAGGAGGCATTGAGGGGAGGGGAGGTGAAATAATCCAGTACCCTGACCCTGCCTGGAAGGGAGCAGCAAAAGCCTGGTTTGGGGACCCAGGGCTGGGGGGCACCCAGGGCACCTCCTGCACCAGCTCCAGCCATCCCACTGTGCAGGAACCTCAGATACTGGGTGTAAAACCCCCTGTGCCAGCCCAGGACCACAGCTGGGAATGGGTCTGCTCCTCTTAAAGAGCAATTTAGATAAGGCTGCTCTGGAGCTGCTCTGATTACAAGATTTTAGATTTTACCTAATCCCCCAAAAATGCCATTTATTGTTTGGCAGCCCGCAGATCCGCCCCTCGGGGCAGGCCTTGGCGATCCAAAGCCAGATTAGGCAGAAGAGCAGAGTTTTGGGGTCTGGGCTGAGCTTTGAGTGGCTGCAGGGAGCGGTTGGAGGAGACACTTCCCCCCAGCCCCAGTGTCCAGCTGTCACCACGGGGTCCAGCACACAGGGGGTGCTCGGGGTGAATCCCCCCAGGGAAGGGCAGCAGGGGACACAGCAGCAGAGGAAGGTCCCCAGGGAGCCCCAGCCCTGCTCTGCTGGCCCCAACACGCCTCTCCCAGCTCTTGGCTTGCTCCGGAGCCGCGGTGGCTCCCGGCCAGGCGGCCACAATGCAGTGGAAGGAAGAAGAAACAGCTTTGTTTTGCCCAAAGCCTCGCAATTAATCAAGTTCCTATTTCCTCGCAGTTCCACGTTCCCCACCCCAAATGCAGCAGGGAGCTCCCAGCCATGGCAGAGCCCCGGCACCGAGCACAGGGCTTCCCTTGCCATTTCATCTGAACACTGAACCAGAAAATGAAATTGAAATGGAAATGTCTTTGCTACAGTGAGAACCACTCAGGGCCCTCAGAGTCCAGTGCACGATGGGAGCCTCTGGGGCAGCCCCATTCCTGCCAGGACCATCCCCTGGGACCCCCCTGGGCACCAGCTCTCCCAGCCAGGAGGAACACTCGGAATCCCAGTCATTGAGGCTGGAAATGACCTCTCAACCATCGAGTCCAGGCTGTGCTCAGTTCCCACCTTGTCCCCAGCCCAGAGCCCTGAGTGCCACCTCCAGGAATTCCTGCCATTCCTCCAGGGATGGGCACTCCAAACCTCCCTGGGCAGTTCCAAGGCCTGGCCACCTTTTCCATGGAGAAATTCCTCCTGATTTGGACCCCTCCAAGCACAAGTCACTGTTTTTATAGTGACACACACAGCAAAACAAAACACCAGTGCATTTTCCTGGCCTTTATCCAAATTGAAGCAGGGCTGAATCTCAGGGTGGAAGGAGAGCGGGTGAGAATCCAGGTTCCTCGGGGACAGGAGCATTTGATGTACGAGCAAATTTCTTAAACAGAAGTCCCAGAGATGCCATTTCAGAGGGACATTCCCAAAGTGGCTGCCGGGAAGGCAGGATGAGGGTGGGACCTGTGCCTCTGCACCTCTAATTGCCATTATTCTTTAGGATTATAAACAACAGGAGCAGAGATTGATGAAAGCTCAGCAGAACGAGGGCCTGGGAGCACAGGGAGAGGAACTGGAGGTCAGGCAGGTTAAGGACTCATTTCTGGCTCACCACAGCCCCTCTGGATGAGGACAGATGGGCAGGCACGGCACAGCAGGCACAGCCTGGTCTCTCCTGCAGCTCCCCAGCAGAGGAACCAGCAGCAGTTAAAGGCCTGTTTGCTTCACCTCACCTGCTTTTGCTTTCATGTGTCCCAACTGTCAAAGTTATCAGCATTTTTAAGAGACCATTTTTCCAAAAAAAATCCTACCCTCTCCTGTTTGATGTGTTGTCCCATCCCTGGAAGAGTCCAAGGACAGCCTGGACAGGGCTTGGAGCAACCTGGGATAGTGGAAGGTCATTCCAAACCACAGCAGTCCGTGGTTCCATGATTCTGGGATGCTGCACTTGGATTTGGGATGGTGAAGGCCCTCAGAGCAGAGCACAGGAACAGAGCAATGGGAGGAAGGTGCAGCACCACCCCAGTCCCACGGCTCTGCTGTGCTGTCCCCCTGCCCCACAGCTCACCCCCAGCCACTTGGAGAAGTTCCTGGTGGAGAAGTAATATCTGAAATTTCTCTCATTTTCAGGTATGGAAAGAGAAATGTCCAGTTTTAACTGGGATGCCTAATGAAGATTTATTTATGTGGGAATAACCACTCTTCCTTGGAGTAACTGGGTTATTTTTTCATGACCACTAGACCTTAGATCTGCTCCTCATTTCTTTCCATACCCACAGAGGGCAAAGAAATAGCCATACTTGGTCAGTGAGGAAATGAAATTAAATGCAAATAGACATGTACTGACTAAATCTGAGTTTCCCAAGGTTATTATTTCCCTAAATGCCAAGTCCCTGGGGTGAAGGAGGGGCAGCATCAGCCTGGGCCAGGGCTGGCATGTGGGGGCTCAGCCTGGCCCATGGCCCCATCCACCAGTGCCCCGGGCCTGAGGGTGAGGATGGGCACAGCACTGGGAACACTGGCAGGCCTGGAGGTACGGATGAACATGGGAAGGGTGTTAAACTGGCTGTGTCTCCTTGGCTGCAATCAGCCAGTGCCACCCCTGACACCAGCAGGGACAGCTTCCACTGGCCCAGGCCACTCCACGCCCTGCCCAGCCTGGCCTTGGAAATTCTCAGGGATGAGGCAGCTCCAGCTGCTCTGGGCATCTGTGCCAGGGCCTGCCCACCCTGCCAGGGAACAATTCCTGCCCAATATCCCATCAAACCCTCCCCTATCAGCATGAAGGCATTCCCTTGGCCTTGCCCTGCCTCAGCTGAAGAACACATCTCTGCTGGAAACACCGTGCTCTCTGCTTCATGCTTGGCTGTTTTCTAAGGAAGCTGCTTCCTGCAGGGGCAGGATAAAGACACCCAACAGGACACAGACACCAAAGGGACACAGAAACCAAAGGGACACAGAAACCCAGCGCTGCTTTGGACACAAATCCCTGCCCGGGGTTTGGTGGCCCCGGTGGCCGCAGCCACAGCGCCAGCTCCTGGCACGGGGCAGCAGCCCTGCTGACTCACCCAGTACAACTCCTGCCCAGAGCAGTTTTTCCATAAAAATAAACCCAGCCCTAATAAATAAATGCATTCCCATCGTAAAAGCCCGATTGGTGGCTGGGAAGGAAGAGCCTGAGCCCTGCAGCAAAACAATTTCCCTCTGGATTGGAGACTCTGCACTGTGCTCCAGGGAAAGCTGATGAGAAGGAGCTCCTTTCCTGGGGAGGGGGACAGGGGGACCAGCAGCGAGGTGGGGGGACCCCAGCCCCAGCACTTCACTGCTGCAGCAGAGGGAGAAGCGACACTCGCTGGCGAGGGGGATTTGGGAACTGGCGCAGCTCCCAGCAGAGCAGACCTGGGGGATACACGAGCATTTAGCAGGGAGCCAAGGGCTTTTGTAAACAGAAGCTCAAACAAACATCTCTCGTTTCACAGATGGTGCTCACAGTTTACAGCTGGCACATTTAAAGGCCACCTTGGACACGTCGGTGCTCGTGGCCTCAAATGGGACACAAGAAACGCCCCAGGCCTGCAGGCCTCAACATCTGCACCCCAAGGAGCCTCCCTTTGGCACCCACTGGAGTTATTTCCACAGGAATATCAGGAGGATCAAAGAACATCAGAATGACCCAAGTGCTTTCCCTGCAGCTCCCTGGTGAGCACAGGCTCCCAGCTCAGCAGGCCAGGGGCTGTTGAGCCCCTCCTGAACAGCTGAGAATTACAGAAAACTGGGAACACAAGAGAAAACCCCAAAGTCCTGAAGCAGAGCTCAGGGAGAGGTATCACAGGAGCAGCAGAGGATTTGGCAGAGTTCAAAGGAGCACAAACCTCGAGGCACCTCCAGGTGCTCCCCAGGGCCACAGGTCCTAATTGTGGGCCCAGTAATTGCAGGGGAGCACCAGAACCCCTGGCAGGGCAGCAGCAGGGCCCCAGCCCGGGGCACAGAGCGAGGCAAAGCCCACATTTCTCAGCTGCTGGGACAAACAGAAGTGTCTTTATGGGGACGTTATTTGGGCAGCCCCGCGGAGCAGCCAGACACTGGCACCATTCAGACACCCTGCCCCAGCCAGCCTGTCCCACAGGGCAGGGCTGGGGACAGTCCTGCTGCTGGCAGCCCTCCTCACCCTCCTCATCCTCACCACTGCAAACCCAGCCCCACCGAGGGCAGAACCCCACAGAGCTCTCAAAAACACAGGCACAGCCCCCTTGCTGGGCAAGCACGGGGAGTGACATCCACACACACTCAGTCAGAATCAAATCATGTTAGATGTTGCATTTCTCATTGAAAGATTGGATTAAAGACATTTAAATGGCCCAATATTTGGGGTCACAGAGAATATTTCTCCCGTGGATCCATATTTCAACCTTTAGCTCAACACAGCCCAGAACCCTGTATGTTCCTGTGTGTGCAGGAATTATCTCATGGTCACCCAGCTTGTGGAAAAGCACCAAATGGCACCAGCACTGCCAGAGCCAGGAGCTGCCAGCGCTGTCCTGCTCAGCTCAGCTCAGCTCACAGAAATAAAGGCTCTGTAACTGGCACAAGCACCTGGTTCAGTGCCAGCCCGCTCACCTAATCCCTCGGGAACAGCACGGTGCCTCACTCCCCAGAGCCTCACACAGCTTTAACTGAGTGGTTCTGCTGAATTCCTTTCTAACTCCTGGTAAGAAAGAAATCATTAGGAAGAGACAGCTCTTGGAATCTGAAAAACTGTGAATTTGGCAAGCAATCCTTGTAAGGTCCCAGCAACACCCAGGCTCATTCTGTGATAAGACACACCATTTTTTTCCCCTTTGAAGGATAAACAGACTAAAGCCATCCTGTTGTGGGAATGGGATGTGACTGACTCCACAGCTTCAACCAGGAATGACAGAGAGAAGCATCTCTACTCTGTATGTACCATCTGTAAAGCACAGCCTTGATTTGGATGTGTCCTACCTTTGGGTGGTGTGTCCTGCCCCACAGCTCTCCCCTGTGGGATGATCCCCACGGAGCAGGCACGGCACAGGGCTGGGCACGCCGAGGAGAGGCTGGGGGGCTGCTGCAGCTCAGGGTTTAGTGGCAGGAGGAGGATGATGGAAGCAGAGCAGATGGTGAAGCTGGATGAAGCCTGTGTCGTTCCACACTTACCTTCCTGCCTGGGAGAGCCGGGCAGGGCCTGGAGCCATCCTGAATGCTGCAGGGAGAGCTGCACCTCAAACCCCAAACCCAACCCAGCCAAGGCAACAGCGTCACCCTGCCCACAGCACCTGTCCCAGCATCCTGCTGAGCCCCCTGTGGCACCCAGCGAGCCCAGGCATGGCCCTGCTGCCCCCAGGGCACGGGGGCAGCTCCGGGGCAGTGGGAACCGGGAGTGTCGGGGCTGTGGGAGGGTGGGAAGGACGGTGTCCCTGCACTG
Source organism: Poecile atricapillus (assembly GCF_030490865.1). Taxonomy (NCBI): domain Eukaryota; kingdom Metazoa; phylum Chordata; class Aves; order Passeriformes; family Paridae; genus Poecile; species Poecile atricapillus. The sequence goes on from NC_081261.1 coordinate 991,182, forward strand.
GGACATCCCGCAGCCGGCGGTGCCGGGAGGGGAGCGGTGTTCCCTCCTCCCATCCACAGGGATGCTCCATCTCCTGCAGGACAGGGATGCTCCATCTCCTGCAGGTCAGGGATGCTCCATCTCCTGCAGGTCAGGGATGCTCCATCTCCTGCAGGACAGGGATGCTCCATCTCCTGCAGGACAGGGATGCTCCATCTCCTGCAGGTCAGGGATGCTCCATCTCCTGCAGGTCAGGGATGCTCCATCTCCTGCAGGACAGGGATGCTCCATCTCCTGCAGGACAGGGATGCTCCATCTCCTGCAGGTCAGGGATGCTCCATCTCCTGCAGGTCTGAGCAGCCCTTCACATGGCAGGGAGGGGAGCTTCTGTGGGAAAATGCTGCGGGGCCGCAGGAAGGAAATTCCCCCGGCGGAGCCGCCATCGCGCGAGGGCTCCGCGCGGCAAGTTCAGGGACTTCATAAATAACTCGGCCGTCCCCAGGGAGGCTTGGCTAAGGTCACTATTTTTTCCCTTGAACTTTCCAGATGAAGGAAGCAATAGCAGAAGCAACAGCATAGATTTGGCCGCAGATCAACTGTACTGACAACAGTCGCAGGATTGAACTCAGAAGAAAAGTCCTTTGTGTGTGTTGGAGTTATCAGCAGATGGGCCAGGCAGCACTGGGGAGTTCTGCTCAAAATTATTCCACGTGGGCAAAACCATCAGAGCTGGAACCAATGACAGATGTAACCCACAGTAACTAATTCCACTGCTTACACCGAGTTAAAAATGGAGGGCCAATGTTTGGTGCCCATTAAAAATTAAAATGTGAAATTGTATTCTTCAGCAAACTGCTGAGGTTGAGGGTAAGAAACAATTCTAATTAAAGATTAAGGATGGAGAGTCTATAAAACACTAATTACCATTGTACTTACAGGGAATTTGGCCTGTTGGGCTTAATTACTTCTAGTTCAAGATCACTCGAGTTCAGGCTGGGCTGGGGAGCGCTGTTGGAGTTGAGGAAGCTGTTTACATTTGAAGAGATGACGGATTCCAGGCTGGAGTTGATGATGCTGTTCCTGTTCTCCTCTAAAAGACACCAAAACCCAAGAATCACCAGCTGCCACTGCAGACAAAGTGAAGGACAAATGGCTGTGAGGGCATGGAGTGTTCCCAGGAAACCCTGTGCCAGTGCAAACAGGGACATCTCCCCAGAGCTCAGTTAGTTACTGACACATTATACATTAAACCACAAGAAATACCAGGTACCCTTTAGCTCTTTTGGGTTTAAGATGCAGATACATTTAAATGAACACCATTTTTAGTAGAAAAATACACACTTTTCTCAAGGTATTAATATTTTACATTCCCAACAGCATCCAAAATGCCACAACCTGAAAGAAATTGAAATGTAAGCTATGTACAGGAATGGATTTGTGTGACTGAAATCAGTCCCAAGGGACAGAGGGTTTGGTGACAGAGGAGGACAATGAGCCACCATGGGAACAAGCAGCACAGACATTTCTCTGTCCCCAACTCTGAAAGCTGAACCCTCAGGGCTCAGAGGCACCAGCATCTTGTGATGAAAAAGATGATCCAAGCAAAGAGGGAAGAGTGAAGAAAACCAGAGCACTGACCTCCACAAATACTGACAGGCAGATGTGGTAGCCAGCAGATGAAAAAGAAAAGAAATTAAGCTGTCTAAGGACCTAAAAACCCCAAATCCCTCTGTTTTTGCAACTGCCAGAGCAGGTTTTAGGCAGCCCATGAGAGGCCACCTGTGCACAGTGGCCAAGTGCAGGGACTGCCCGTGCTGAGCCCGGCCAGCCCCGAGGCCCTGAGGAGCTGACCTGAACCCTGGAGTGTGGACTGACACCAGCCTAGTATTTGCAAACATCTTCTGCCCAAGGCTGAAGGCTGGGAATAAGCTCCATAAGCTTGGCAGCTCAGCGTGGATTGTCCCTCTAATCTCCACGGCAGCCACGCGCCAAGAGCGAGCTCGGAGTCCCGACAGCCACAGGAATGGAAATGCCTCAGCTCAAGGGGAAGGGAGATGAATGGCAGAATCTGAAACTCCTGCTTCATTTTACTTCCTCCTTTTTAAAAGGGTGAAACTGTACTTTGCTTCATGTTTTCAAAAGCTCATGTGAAGGATTCTTCGCTGGAAGATTTAATTTGGTTTTACAGCTCCAAGAGCAGAGCTGCCCATCAGCTCAAGGGCGTTTCCAGAGAAAGGAAAAGCCTTTCACCCCTTCCCCAAACTTTCTGTCTGTGGTGGGAGGTCAGGCAGGCAGAGCCACTGGATCCTCACCTTTGTCTCCAGGAACACTTGGATGGGGCAGGGCTCTGCCTGATGACTGATCCAGGGCACTTTGGTGACAGTGACCCCAGGGACCAGAGAGGGGATGACAAAAGAACTGATAAGGAAGAAAATGGTGTTTGCTGTGTTGGTGACACTTGTGTCACCCTACTCCCTGGGTCAGATGTGGATAAAAATGTAAATGTTTAACAACAAAATAATCACTATAATCACAGATTAATCACGATTATCTAATCTGCTCCCTGTATGTTGAACGTGATAATTTTTGACTTAGACACAGCCTGGTAGTGAAAATTTTAGAAAGATATTGGACTTTGATGAACAGATTTCAAGTGATGGAAAAATCCACTCTCCCATTCCTCTTCTTTTTATGTCAAACTGCTCCCAGTCTTAAAAAATGTGCACCCTGCACATTTCTAAATGGGAATTTAGAATGTTTCCAGCTTCAATTTCAACTTTCAATTTCTGTGGTGCTCAACTGGGCTTGAGCAGCTGCCTAAGCCCTTGTGCTTCACCCTGACTTAAGAGCCTTGGTCTGTCTCCAGACCAGTAAGGAAGCAAAGGAAGAAGAACAGAAGAAGAAAGGAAACCTCACATATTTCTTGTGATGTGCAGCAGGGAAGGCAAATAAAACAGGAGTGGCTTCCCAAAGACACAGGAGGTTAGAGACTGTCAGGAGAAAAAACAAGAAAATGTTGCTTCACATGGGAATAAATAAATGCAGAAATAAAGAAATGAGCTCAGTTCCTCTCCCAGGCATGGGGAGGATGGCACACAGAGGCTCCAGCAGCCCAGAGAGCCTGGAGGCTGACAAGCCACTGCTTAGTTAGCAGCAAATAAATTACTGGGGCTCAAAGTTTTCAAAAGCAGCGTTTGATATTTGAGGCTTCACCGAGAGTCGTCCCACACCATTTCCAGAGCACGCTCTGGGGCCAGCGCTGCTTCCTCAAACCCACGCGGATCTTTCCGCCACCCTCCGAAAGGAGAGTGCCTGGTGATTAACAGTAACTTAATCAGACAAACCCACGTGTTTTGAGAGTCAGCAAAGTCCACAGCAACCCCTCTGTGCACCCTGGGGAGCTGGCTATCCCCAGCCCTCCCCTGCTCCTCGCTCCACGTGTGCCTGTCCTGCTCACCAGGAGACTCTCCGGCTTTTTTACCAAACTGGGAGAGCTCCCTGTGTGCAGCTGGCTGGCTCTGGGAGCACATGGGCAGGAAGAACCAGAGCTGGGAACTGGGTTTGCTCTGTAACATGAAACAACAGCCTGAGCACACACATTTCTGCCACCCCATGAGCAGGGCTGGGGCCTTGGCTCCTTCACCCAAATATCTGGAGCTTCAATTAGTGACAGAAATGGAAAGATGAGCTCCAGCATTTTTAAACTGCCACGGTACATAATCCTCAGGAAAATGCCGAACCTCCTGGCCGAGTTTTCCTGTCTGTAAAAGGCAAAGTGCCCGAGGGCATCCCGAAAGGGCCGCCCTGGGGGGACGCCGGCGGGTGGCCGCCCTGGGCACAGGTGTGGCACCCGCGTCCCGCAGCTGATGGCAGCGATGACGGGCCCAGGAACATGAGAAGGGGACACGCAGGGGCCCGTCAGGTGGGGAGGGGACAGCAACACTTTATCCCGTGCTAAGGCAGCCTCATGCCGAGCCCCGGCTCAGGGCTTGGATGCCAGGAGAGATTCCACTCCCCACTAACGCAACAGCAGAGGAAACCGAAGCCTGACCCTGTTATGGAATCATCCCTTCCACTGACAGCAGGAAAACCACACGGGAATGGCACGGGAATGACACTCTGAAAGGCAGGATTGGGGCAAGGCTGCAGGGCTGGGAGGGCACTCACGCTTCTCGTTGGGCTGGGGCGTGTGGAAGAGCGTCAGCGGCCGCTCGCTGCACGAGGGAGGCTTCGACTCCGTGCTCTTCTTGCGGGATAACAGCAGCTGCGAGTTCGACGCCGGAGCCTCTGGCACCGTGTTAAATATCTGTTAAAAACAATAAACAAGTTGTTCTTTGGCATCACCCCGTGGAACAGGACAGCTGCCCACCTGCCTGGGCTGCATGGCTCCACGGCCCAGCCTCTGAGGAGGACATGCCCTCAACAGGGCAACATTTTGGGGACGGATTCCTAAATTCCACGTTCCCTCTCTGTCTGCACTCCTCTCTTTTTCACCTGCAAGCTGTGCAGATGCACACTGCAAGCTGTGAAGAACCCTGACACTCTGGCACTCTGCTGACTTTCTGGGGGTGCAGGTGATGATGAACAGCCCCAGCCAGTGTCCCCCCTGTGCCCCCACTGCAAAATCAGCCCACGGCTGCAGACCAGATTGGGAAAGTCTTTGCAACTTCCAGCCACAGCTGTCAGAAAACTGAGTAATCACATTTTTCTCAAGGGGATGAAATTTTAAAACTGCACGAACCCAAAGAGCAGCAGCCTTGCTGGTTGCTGATACTTGGTTATGTATTGTTCCTTTTCTGGACCCCCAGGCTCAGAGAAGGGCAGTGACCCCTCCAGAACAGCTCTCTCCATTGCTGGAGTCCATTAAATCCATTCTTCAGTGTCTTTCCTGCTCTACCTGTCCCTGCCAGACAGACAAATGGCACAGCCAGGTGTTCCCAACAGGAAAAGCACATGTTGTCTTGTTCAAGACAGAACTGGATGTGGACTTAGAGCTGTGGTGCCACCCCAGCCAGGGCAAGCTGGTTTCTACTTCTGCCTTCACTGCCCAAATCCGTTACTCCTTTCCAATCAAAACCAGACTGACAAAAGGTCATCATCAGGGAACTGGCTGCACTTAGAAGAAAATGGTATTTTTTAGCAATGCAGCCAGGGAGGGACAGCCAGGACCTCGGCCCCACCGAGCCACCACTGCTCCACTGACTGACCACAACATCCACAGCCAACAAACACAAACCCATCAGGATTCAGATCAACACTGTGGATAAAGCCAGCTCTTGGATAAACCTGGATTTAGCCAGCAAAGCAGGAGCCAGCCCAGTTGTGCATCTCAGTGGTTCACTTCAGCATTCATCTCTTGAAACCAAGGACAAATTGCCACAAACGAGTGGGAAGAGGGGAGAAAGGGAATTTCTGTGATGGAGACACAGCCATGCTGACTCACACTAGGCTGACCATAAACAAGGCTGGCTACCAGCAGCACTGGTTACACAACTACAGCCCAAGAAGCAGGTGCCAGCTGCCCTCTCCCCAGCACAGCCCCACCGTGGTGCCACTGGCAGAGAGGGGGCTGCCATGGGTAAAGACCAATTCCTTTCCATAAACTGCTGGCATGAAAGAAGCAAGGGAAGCCATTACCTTCTCATGGTTTTCTATTAAAATTTCAATCACAATGTTCTGGAATTTGATGTCCATAATGGCAGCGACTGTTTCCTCTTGAGGTCGAAGCAGTGTCGGCCCAAACACCACACCCAAGTTAGCAACAGTCATCAGGTTCTGCTTGTGATTATCTGCAACTCTGGGAAAAAAAAGAGAAAGAAAATGAAGTAGGTGATGGAACTAATCCACAGGGAACCCCCTCCCTGCCTTCCCTGCCTCGTGGCTGGCACAAGGCTTACAACGCTGTTTACATTTTTCACGCTCCTGGTGAGCTCCTTGAAGGCTCAGCCATGTGGAAAAGTACAAATTTAACTGTTGTGTTCCTGGAGACCTTTCAGCCTCCATGAATTGACTAATCCCATAAAAAAAACCTCAACCCCACGCCAGCCACTGAGCCTCATGCTGCAAACCACTCCCAGGAAAACATCTTGAATCATTAATGCTTAAAACCCTTCTGAAAACAAATTGTTGGACCTCTGACACACGCTCCTCTCCAACTCTGCGAGTGACCTCATATGTTCCAAAGGCCAATTCCTTCCCAGCCATTCCAGCACCAGAGGTCAATCCCATCTGGCCCAGCCAGGCTGGCTGGGAGGCCAAGATGGGGCTTTTCCCCCAGATCCCTGTGTCCCACATATTCCCTTCTCTGTGGCACGGGGACCCCCCAAGATGGGGACACAGGGACACCCAAGCCCTCCTCCTCACCACCTCCATCTCTTTTAGTTCTCAAGAGGGCACAGACCAGCTCAGCAGAGTGAAGCAGCTCTCACTGAGGATGTGGCACCCTGGATCTGGTGTTTGAGGGGTCACCCTGGAGCAGCTCCAGCTGGCACCTGCTCTTAGAGGGGCAAAGCCCCAGCAGGGCCTCTGCTCTGCCTCTCCCCAAGGGGACACAGCTACAGGGACACATCAGGCACCCCTCGGCCATGCTGGGCTCTCTGTGCCCCTGGACACTGCTGAGTCTCACAGGGACACAGCTGAGTCTCACAGGGACACCTCTGTGCCCCTGGACACCCCTGAGTCTCACAGGGACACCCCTGAGTCTCACAGGGACAGCTCTGAGTCTCACAGGGACACCCCTGAGTCTCACAGGGACACCCCTGAGTCTCACAGGGACACCTCTGAGTCCCACAGGGACACCCCTGAGTCTCACAGGGACACCTCTGTGCCCCTGGACACCTCTGAGCCTCACAGGGACACCCCTGAGTCTCACAGGGACACCCCTGAGTCTCACAGGGACACAGCTGAGTCTCACAGGGACACAGCTGAGTCTCACAGGGACACCTCTGTGCCCCTGGACACCCCTGAGTCTCACAGGGACACCCCTGAGTCTCACAGGGACACAGCTGAGTCTCACAGGGACACCCCTGAGTCTCACAGGGACACCCCTGAGTCTCACAGGGACAGCTCTGAGTCTCACAGGGACACAGCTGAGTCTCACAGGGACACCCCTGAGTCTCACAGGGACAGCTCTGTGCCCCTGGACACCCCTGAGTCTCACAGGGACACCCCTGAGTCTCACAGGGACAGCTCTGAGTCTCACAGGGACACCCCTGAGTCTCACAGGGACACCCCTGAGTCTCACAGGGACACCTCTGAGTCTCACAGGGACACCTCTGAGTCCCACAGGGACACCTCTGAGTCTCACAGGGACACCTCTGTGCCCCCTGGACACTGCTGAGTCTCACAGGGACACCTCTGTGCCCCTGGACACCCCTGAGTCTCACAGGGACACCTCTGTGCCCCCTGGACACCCCTGAGTCTCACAGGGACACCTCTGTGCCCCTGGACACCCCTGAGTCTCACAGGGACACCCCTGAGTCTCACAGGGACACCCCTGAGTCTCACAGGGACACCCCTGAGTCTCACAGGGACACAGCTGAGTCTCACAGGGACACCTCTGAGTCTCACAGGGACACCTCTGTGCCCCCTGGACACCCCTGAGTCTCAGGGGACACGCGTGTGCCCGTGCCCTGTGCTGCAGCCCTGCTGCCCTGTCTCCAGGAGTCTTTCTTGTGGTTTGCTCCTGACCTCTTCAACCAGGAAATGTGGTGGCCTCAGGCTGTGTGCTCACCCAGTTGTAGCCTGAGGGGGTTTTAGTGGCTTTTCCTTCACTTTCTCTCCTGTTTCCCCCACAAATGCAGCAGGCCAGCACACAGTGACGCTCAGACTCGCTGGACTGACACTGAAATTTATTGCCATGAGTTTCTATCATTGATCTGGGGGTCAAGACATTCGTGTGCAAGCTCAGCATATTTCAGCACACTGCAAGCCCAGGATGGTTAAAAAGAAAAGATGCTTTCCATCATTTTCCATCCAAATCTCACCTGAACCAGCAAAGAACTCATCCCAACATACAGCTCCCCAGGCAGCAGACAGGGGCCTCATCACAGGGGGGCTCAGGGCTGCTGGCTTAGCTCCCCCCAAGAGCAACATCAGCCCCACTCACTGCCTGGGCAAGAAACCTCAGCTCATCTCATCCCTGGGGAACAGGCAGAGCTGTCCCCTCACTGAGTCTGCGCTTGGGATCCAACCTCAGAGTGGGGAGCTCCTGGCCAAAGCCCTGGGGAGCTGCCAGGACCTCCCTCCTACCCGTAACTCCCCCCACTGCCAGGAAGCTCTGAATATTTGATCAGAGCCTGCGGGAAATCTCCGGTGTCAGTAAACGGCTGGGGCAGATGGGCAGCCCTGGAGAGGAGATCTGCCACTGAGATGGGACGTGCTGCTCACACTGCCACCCAGCCATGCCCACCCCTGGGCAGGCTCAGAGCCCATCCTCATCCTCGTCCCTGTCCTCATCTCCATCCCCATCCCCATCCCCATCCCCATCTCCATCCCCATCCCCATCTCCATCCCCATCCCCATCTCCATCTCCATCCTCATCCCCATCTCCATCTCCATCCTCATCCCCATCCTCATCCCCATCCCCATCCCCATCCCCATCCCCATCTCCATCCCCATCCCCATCCCCATCCCCATCCCATCCCCATCCCCATCTCCATCTCCATCCTCATCCCCATCCCCATCCCCATCCCCATCCCATCCCCACCTCCATCCCCATCCTCATCCCCATCCCCATCTCCATCCCCATCCCCATCCTCATCCCCATCCCCATCTCCATCTCCATCCCCATCCCCACCTCCATCCCCATCCTCATCCCCATCCCCATCCCCATCTCCATCTCCATCTCCATCCTCATCCTCATCCCCAAGAGCTCGCCAGGCTGCTCATGGCCATGCCAGCACCCCTGAGCTGTGAGTGGAAACAAACTCTCCTTAGGGAGTCACAACCTCATGGAGCAGCAACAAAGGCAGAGCAAGTCCAATAAGAAACAATATATACTAAATAATACTTACATGGGGATTCAAACCTCACAAATCCCAATGACATTTTTGCATTGCAAAATTGCATTTCAGACACACATCCACATGCTCCTAAATGGATATGGGAAAATGAAGCTGCAGCCCAAATGGCTTTCAAAAGCACTAATAAAATAATAATTTTAATGATTTTCTGTGGTTAGTAAAACAATGTTCATTTATAAAAAAAACACCTGAATTGATCTAAGTCGCACAAAATTAGGTGCCTCCATTTCTCATTACTGCTACCATGTCCTACATCACCCTAATAAATTGCACTGTCATCAGCTCATTACAGGGAGGCAGCTGAGCGTGGTCCTGTAATTATTTCAGACTGGGTTATTAATGGTTCCCCAGGCAGGACATGGTCCCACAGCACAGCCACGGGCCTGCCCAGGCTCTGCCCACTCACCCACGGCGTGCTGGGCCTCGCCTCCACCAGCAAACCCCTGCTCAGGGGACTTGACTTTGCCTCTGGAAGCGTGGGAGCTGTTCTGCAGGGAGTCCTGCTCCTTTCTGGAGTCAGCCTCGGTGGCACACCAACTCCTGCTCTGCACCACAGGTACTTTTCCAGCAACAGCCATCCCTGTGCCGGGTCACCACAGCTGTGCTCCAAAACATGATTCACCTTTCACATCCTTCAAATTCCCCATCCATTACCCACAGGATAATTTACTCTAAATTACACCTCTTCATCATCCTTTGTGCTAGGAAATAAATAACGCGGTTTTTAACGATGGGTGTTCTCAGCCCAAAGTGGCCTTAATGCCGGGGCTGTTCACAGGGACTGTCAGTGCCATTCCTGAGCTGCTCTTGACAAGTTTTCCAAGCATTCACTGTATTTTCCTTTTAACCTGCTGTTTCTTTCTGGCCCCTGATGCACTCTGACAGAACTGCACCATCGTTCATGTCCATGGGTCCTTTTTCTGCTCCCCACTTTACAGAGTCACTCCCAGCACAGCAGAAAGCAACAATGAACAGAGGAATGTGCAGAACTCTTCACCTCCTCGCTGCTGCTCGGGGCTCAGGGTGCTGGCTCTGCCCTTGGGACTCCGGGCTGTTCCTTCTGCTGGCAGCACAGGGCGAGGATCAGCCTGGGCTGCGGGACAGGCAGAGCCCCTGGGCCAGGGGAATGTCTGTGCTCAGCACTGCCTCACCAGAGAGCAGCTCCAGCAGCACCTGACACACCTGGTGCTGAGCCAGCAGCCCTGTGGGACACTGCAGTGACACTGGTGTCACTGGGACCCAGCCCTGCCATGCCCTGGGGACAGCCCAGGCCATTCCCAGGGTGTCCCTCACCTTCTCACCGCCTTTCAGCAAAACAAAGGAGAACAGAGTGGAGTAAATCCATCTGGGGTGTTAAATTAGATTATGCCCGGGTTGCCTGGATACTGTATAATCACTGCCATGACCAAACACAATTTAATACGGGGTAATTGGTAGCCAAGGTTCAGTGCAGGGGAAGCAGGGAACAGTAAATATTCCAGTGTGGTCGGAGCTCCTGTGGGTGCCACAGGGGCTCCTGGCTCTGCTCCCACAGAGCTCCTGCCTCCTGTGTCTGGAATTACTTCCTACATGTATTTTATATATGTATTTATGTGTATATATATAAAAACTGCTCTGTGTGTATTTTCTATATAAACATGCATTATATATATAGAATGCGTGTATCTGAATCTCAGCCAAAAGTGCCATTATTAGTTCAAATATCTTCCCTGATTCAGAACGAAATCTCTGAGCAAACAACCCTCTGAAGGGAACAAAAGGAGAATCTGGAGTGTTTCTATTTCCATGCCTGGGACAAACCTTTGCAATCAAAGTGCTTGTTGTGGCTGGCCTAGCAAGTCCTCACAGGATGGAAAATAATGCAGCTCATTCCTTTTGCTACATCCCCTGTCTGCCACCACCAGCAGAGCTTCTGTTTAACACAGCCCAGCAATCCCCCAAATTATTTAGGCTGCTCTGGGTAGTTTGATAAAAATTAAAACACCTTTGACTCTGCACATAGAGGGAAGGTAAAAAGCAGAGGGAGTAGAGGCAGCACACTGGGTGGAGAGGCATCTGTGGCACCAGAGCCACCAGCCTTGTTCCCACAAAGTATGTGCAAAGAATCATGGAATCATTTAGGTGGGAAAAGCCCTCCAAGATCATGGAGACAAACTGTTCTCCCAGCACTGCCAAGGCCACCATTCAGCAATATCCTCAGGTTTAAATCCCTCCAGCAATGGTGACTCCACCACTTCCCAGGGCAGCCTGTGACAGGGCTGGACAACCCTTTCAAGGAAGGAATTTTCCCTAATATCCAACCTGAAACCTCCCTACTAAAACTTGAGGACATTCCCTCTTGTCCTGTCACTTGTTACCCAGGAAAAGACTGACTCCCACTCACCTGCCTACAGCCTCCTGCCAGGGACTTGTGCAGAGCCAGAAGGGCCCCCTGAGCCTCCTTTTCTCCAGGCTGAGCCCCTTCCCAGCTCCCTCAGCTGCTCCTCACCAGCCTTGTGCTCCAGGCCCTTCCACAGCTCCATTCTGTCTCTGGAAATGCTCCAGAAATGCCCTGGGGCAGCACAGCCCCTGCCTGGGCAGGCTCAGCAGGGCTGGGCTGTGTCCAGCAGACACAGCTGGGACCCCACAGCCCCTGCCCTGGCAGCCCCCACTCCCAGCCCAGCCCCAGACAGACAGACAGACAGACAGACAGACAGCAGCCTGAGCACACACAACTAGGGGCATTTGTCAGATACAATCTCATGAGTTCTGGGAAATGTTCCTGGGTGCATTTAACTCATCCCTGCACATTGCTGAGTTTAATGGGGCTGTGGCTGATGAGCACAGCGCTGGAGAGGGAAGAGGGGCTGGGCTGGGCTCCACTCAGCTTCACCCCTCTCCAAGGGGCTGGTGGAGCTGTGTCCCCAGAGATGGTGGCCCTGCAGCTCCCTGGGGATGATTCACCTCTCACTCAAAGCCAGGGTGGGTTTCCCAGCCTCAGGAATGTGTCTGATGGCAGCAGGTGTTTATTGCAGGAATGTTGTGACTGGCACCCAGCACAGAGCTGGTGAAATCAGTGATGCAATTCCAGCTGCAGCAGCACCCACTGCTGTCCCAGGCAGCTACATCAGTCAATCACACATTCCTAAATCGTTCCTAAAAAGCTCATGTGCATGGCAGGAGGTGACAGGGACACTGGTCTGCAGTGGCTGCTGGCAGGGAGGAGCAGGGAGCACAACCCTTCACCTTGTGTTCCAAAGCCATGTGGATGTGGCACCTGGGGACATGGGCTAGTGGTGGCCCTGGCAGTGCTGGGGGAATGGCTGGAGATGATGATCTTGGTGAGCTTTTCCACCTTTAAAGATTCCATGATTCCCAACCCGGAGCACACATGCACAGAAACTCCACATTTCCACACTGCACCACCATCCCTTCATCCTGCCTGTCCATCGAGGCTCTGGACATGCCTGTGTTCCCCAGGCTGCTCTGGATGCAGGGAGCTCTGCAAGGGCCAGAGGAGTCCAGAGCAGCAGGAGCAAACTGGGCTCACTCAGCCACTGTTGGAACTGGGAACACTGGGAATATGGAGAACCCCTGTCTGCAGCCAGGCCGTGGGCCACAGCTCTGCAGCTCCCCCAGCCCCACTGCTCCAGAGGAGTGCACAGGGAAACCAGCAGATCCAGAAGGAGGACAGACCACCAGGGAACAACAAAAGCTCCCAGCAAAGACAAGGGGAAACCTGCTGAATGCAAAACCCTTGCTGCTCTCAGGTTCCCCGCTCAGGTGGGACCAAACCTGGCCCTGCGCTGATTCCAGGAGCTCTGACTTGCTCCAACAAGATTTGCTTCTTCTCCCGGGTGGATCTGGCCACAGCTGGATGCTTGGGTTCACTCCCAGGGAAAAAAAAAGGGGCTCATGTTGCACTGAGAAGACACCGAGGCCAAATGTGAGGTTCAGTATCGGCGAGCCGGATCAGCGCGAATACCAAACGTGCTGCGACTTGCAGGGAAACACGCAGGGAGCTCAGCCCTGCTCGGGCTCAGCCTTCCCAGACTGAGCCAGAGGGGTTTTTCCAAAGCCATCCTCTCTGGCTTGGGGCAAGCTGAGCTTGAGGGGGATCTGAGAGCGATCCCAGCCCTGCTGGGCTGAGTGGCACCGGGCTGGCACATTCCCTGTGCCTGCCCCAGCAGCACTGCAGCTGTCCCCTGACACCCTGGTACAAACCACAGGCCAGAGCTGATGTTAAATGTCACCATGGTTTCACCTGCACAAACACAGCCAGCAAAGGGGCCTCACCTCAAGCACCCCTGGGCATGGGGCTGGAACAGGACCTGTGCCACTGCCACCCCAGTGCCAGCCCCAGCACTGCTGCATGGGCAGGTTTTCCTCCACAAGCAGACCTCACTGGTGCTGCCACCCTGCAGTGATGAACCCACATGGCCAGCAGGGCAAGGACAGCCCCACACAGCAGGTCTGGGTTAACAAGGAATCCTTTGGAAGAGCTGCTGCCACGGCAAGCGCCGCGCCGGAGTCAACAACCTGCTGCATGGAGAGGAGCCAAAGAAAACGGGCTCCCAGAGAGCCTCCCAGCCCCAGCAGCACTGGGCTGAGCTACTGCAGCTCCCACATCCCACAGGGAACCATCCCAAGCTGGAGCCAGGTCACAGGGCCACGTGCAGGACATGCCTGGGGCACACCTGCACCTTCACACCAGTGCAGAGGCCATAGGAAAGAGCAACAGAGGGGGTTGACCTTTTTTTTTTTTCCTTGGAGGTATTTTGGAGCTCATTCACTTCACAAATGCAAGGTTGGAGCTTACCCTTCCAAAATACTGAATTCCTAGAAGACAGTGTTAGAAGAAAGGGAACGTAGGAATAAGCAGCTTTCAGAGTTTCATGTGAACAGCAGCAGGAAAATGCTTCTCATGCCTTTGCCAGTGGGACAAGGCTTTACCCAGTGATTGGAAACACCCCTCACTCCCCCACTTCTGTACCCCCTGCCACACACACAGCTTGGAATAAGATGACCTTTAAATGTCCCTCCCAAGCCCAACCTTTCTGTGATTCTGCAGGCCAGGGATCACTCAAGCATCCTGGCAGAAGCTGCAGCTCAAAGACATCTTGGCAATGGTGATTTCCAGTCTCTTTCTTCTGCTGAAAGACTCTGACTAAAATCTCTCTTACGGAGTTTGGTTCAGTGCTGGGTCTGCTCATACACAGCAAACAAGGGATGTGCTCATGAAGACATCTCCATCCCACTCTGTCTGCGGGGACGGTGCAGACACCACCAGGGAGACTCTGACCACTTATTGGAAATCTTTTGCTCACTCTCGATTCAATCTCTTTCCATACCCAGTTTCAGTTTCACTGTGATAAACAATTAAAAAGAATCCAGGTAATTATGTGCTATCAACAACCTCTACCCAGCAACACCAAGTTCAGACACAAGCCCACAAGAATTCTCACTTGAGGAATGCAAAGTGCCTGGTGCTGCTCCTGGAGATGCAGGAGGAGCTCTGCAGAGATGTTCAACCACAGAAACTGCTCAGCAAACACAGCAGCTGCTGTGTTACAAGCTGCTAAATCATCGTGCCAGGCTGGTGATGCCAGCTTTATTCCAAGACCCCCATCATCCTATCTCCAGACTCCAGCCTTGTGCAGGATGTGGGTGCAAGAGAACCTAACAAGGGACTGCAGGCTCTGGGCACATTCCCCTCCAGCTAAAAACTGGAGAGCCTGCACGAGAGAGAAGGACCTTTCAAAGAAGCATGGAAGGAAAAGCTACCAGCACCCACACAGCTGCTCCAGGGACAATCCAGACAGGGGGGGTTAAAAGTTCATTTGCAGAAGCAGAACAAAACCTTTTGCTAATTTACACATTACAGGAAGCCAAGCCCAAAAAACCCAGTGAACACCTACAGGGCTTCTCGTGGTGGTTTGTGATTCTTCAGAATCTCATATTAAAAACAAAAGCAGAGGAGTGAGAGGGAGGCAGAGCTGGCAAGGGCAGGCACAGAATGCTGCAGGGCTGTCTCAGCTCTGTGGAAGCATCACTGGCTCCTCAAACACCAAAACACGTGAGGGACAGCAGAGCAAAGGGGAAACCAAAGGTGCTGCTGCTCCCCACAAGGCTCTGCTCCCTCCAGCTCCAGAGTACAAATCATAGAATCATGGAACAACACAATGGCTTGGAAGCACCTTAAAGCCCAAGTCATTCCAACTAGGGACAATGCAGAAGGGGTAAAAGAGCACAGCATGAGCCTGACCCAGGAGAGCCAAGCCCCAGGCAGGGTTCTCCCAGCTCCTGCAAGGCAGCATGTGCCTACAGAGAAACTCCTTCCATGTCACCTCCCTCTCACCAACCTTACAAGCACCCAGATCCTCTGGGTCACTTGAAGCCCAGGGCTTTGCCTGGATCCAGCACTGCTATGATCCAAAAGGAGCAGAAGCAGGCACTGGGCATACAAATGCCATTCCCAAGGACAGCAAGGAGAGTCACCGGCCCACAGACAGCTCCCGTTTGCTTCTGGCAGCCAAATCAGGCGAGCGGCACACGAGAGCAGAGCATCCCAGAGGCCTCAGTGGCCAGTGGAAATTTCCAGAATGTCCTGGACAAGAACGACTTACTGGAAGCAATACATAAATCAAGCAAATGAATAGTTACCAGACAGCAGCATAAACAGCTGCCACGGGGATGAAATCAGAGCTGCTGTGCCAAGAGGCGGCAGCCTCCTTGCCGGCTGCACCTTCGGGGGAAACAGGCAGAAGAAGCCCAGGAAAAGCAGGTTCCTGGGGGAGCTGCCAGCCCTGGTCCTGCAGAGGTGGCCTGGGGTGGTCCTGGGGCTGCTGGGCACGGCGGTGCCGTGGTGAGCACCGGAGCAGCTCCCGCAGGGCTCGGCAGGACAGCACGGCCCCGAGCGCCGCGCGGAGCCACCCCACGCCGACAAAAACAAGCCCTGGTTGTATTTTTAGGCAGAAGACCTGGAGGAATTTTTTCTTCTTCTCCTTTGCCAGCAATCCCTGGTTGAGCAGTGAGCCCTGGGGAATGTGCCAGGCTCCGTGTCCAGCCCCTGGCCCGTGGTGGCCTTTGCTGGATCCCCAGCAGCAGCTGCCCTGCAGAGCCCATGGAAACCATCACCCTGATAAACAACAAACAATTTGTGCAGGAGATAACAATCACTGTCATCTCGGTTAAAACACGTAAACTAGAGAACACCACCACAGCAAAACCAAAGGGAACCAGCCAGTGTTGGCCAGGCCACGGCTGGGAGTGATTAGAGATAATTAATTCTGCTAAATACACGTAGGCACATCTCGGCTGCAGCCTCCTCCATGGTCCTGACTTTGGCACAAGAGGAGTGGGTGTGTGGATCTGGGGCTGTGGGGGCAGTGGCAGCGATGCCAGCCCACTGAAGGGGTATGAGCCTGGCACCTGTCTGTGCTGGAGAACCTGGACTCGCTGCCACAAGAACAAAGCAAAGCTCAGGTGTCAAATTATGGCCCTGCATGAAAAATAATTCCCTAAATGCTTGAAATATAATCAGAGTGAAATCCCCCTGCTCTGCACCTCCACAGCATTGACTCCTGGGTGAGAAAGTACATTACAAAAGAAGAAGGAGACGGGGATGATATTGCAGCTCTGCTAATAAAAATGGCAATTTTCTGCAAGCAGCTCCACTCCAGCAGCACCCCTGGCACAGCCACCCCGGCAGCACCACAGGCACCTTGGTCCACTTTGACTTATTTGGCATTAAAACAAATTGGTTTAATCACAGAATCCCAGACTGGTTCAGGCTGGAAGGCTAAAAGGAGCAGGGATGGGAACCACTCCTGCCATGGTGAACAACTGCCTGGACACATGGACATGAGGCTGAAGGCAGCACAAATGGGCTTGGGGATGTAGTAAGAGGCAGAAATCAAAATTTTATATCAAAATGCTCCTCACCCTCTACCCTGTCTGTGCCTGCTCCTGAGATTTGTCCTCTCCCTCCTCTGTGGGCCCCTCTCACTGCACCCCAGTTCTGTGGTCCCCAGCTGCCATGGGACCCCCCAGATGGGGAGCTCCTGAACCACCTCCAAGGCTCTTATCCTGTCTGATACTGGGGTTAATAATTGCCATTTTTGAACATTTCATCTTTCTTCCCGGTTTTATTACTGTTAATAAAAACTGCAGCATCATCACATGAGGAGCCCCACATCCCTCATCAGTGCAGCAGAGCACGTACACCCCTAAAACACAGAAGTCAGAAACCACCCAAGACAGCCTCTGTCTTTATTTGACCAACTCAGCCCAAGTTCTGGTTTTAGTGTCAGAAATCTACGCAGCAAGACTGTGAGAAATATTATTTTAGCTCATCTGATAAACATGCAAATCTTGATTATTCATATGTTACTTAAAATAAAAAGCCCAGACAGAAACAGATGAGACAAAGCCCTCCCAGCAGTGCAGCCCAGCTCGGCAGGGGCAGCCAGAGGCCCTTGGCTTTGCCCACGCTGGCCGTGGGTGCCCTGCTGTCAGCAGCACCCAGGCCTGGCTGGTCCCACACATCTGGAGCAGCCCTCCCTCCAAACATCTGCTGCAGATGTGAAGATTTCTCTCCACTCTTGTCTTTAATCTGGCTCAATAGCACTGCAGCCTCAAGCAGCTCTTTTAGAGAAATGGCAACGAGCCCTGGCCCTGGCTGCCCCGTGGGCACTCCTGGATCAGGGCTCCTGGATCAGGGCTCCTGGATCAGGGCTCCTGGATCAGGGCTCCTGAATCAGGGCTCCTGGATCAGGGCTCCTGGATCAGGGCACCTGGATCAGGGCTCCTGGATCAGAGCTCCTGGATCAGGGCACTGCTCCTGGATCAGGGTTCCTGGATCAGAACTCCTGGATCAGAGCTCCTGGATCAGAACTCCT
This sequence comes from Poecile atricapillus, assembly GCF_030490865.1. Taxonomy (NCBI): domain Eukaryota; kingdom Metazoa; phylum Chordata; class Aves; order Passeriformes; family Paridae; genus Poecile; species Poecile atricapillus. The sequence continues at coordinate 1,009,063 of NC_081261.1, forward strand.
GGATCAGGGCTCCTGGATCAGGGCACTGCTCCTGGATCAGGGCTCCTGGATCAGGGCTCCTGGATCAGAGCTCCTGGATCAGAGCTCATGGATCAGGGCTCCTGGATCAGGGCTCCTGGATCAGGGCTCCTGGATCAGGGCTCCTGGATCAGGGCTCCTGGATCAGAGCTCATGGATCAGAGCTCCTGGATCAGAGCTCCTGGATCAGGGCTCCTGGATCAGGGCTCCTGGATCAGAACTCCTGGATCAGGGCTCCTGGATCAGAGCTCCTGGATCAGGGCTCCTGGATCAGGGCTCCTGGATCAGAACTCATGGATCAGAGCTCCTGGATCAGAGCTCCTGGATCAGGCAGGGGCTGCAGGAGCAGCCCCAGAGGGATGCTGAGAGCTCATGCCTGGGGCTGGCTGTGCCTCCACAGCCCAGGATCCCCCAGGAATGGCACCAGGGCTGGGGAGCTCAGCAGGCTCTCGCTCTTCAGCTTCCTGCCCTTCTGTGAGATAATTTTTTTCCTATTAAATAACACTATGAGCTGTTTCTCTTCCTAAAATAGCACACACCACCACACACACTGTTTGTTTTGTTTGAATTCCTTCCCCACTAAAGCAGCACAAACCCCACTGTAAACCTGACTCCACATCTCTACTCCATCACCAGGTTTTTCCTTTAGATGGAAAACACTGAAGCAATTACAGAGTCCCTGCACATACAAAATCACAGCATCCCAGAATAGCTTGGGTGGGAAGGGACCTTAAAGCTCACCCAGTTCCACTCTTTGCCATGGGCAGAGGCACCTTCCCCTGGCCCAGATTGCTCCAAGCCCCGTCCAGCCTGGCCTCAGACACTTCCAGGGGTCCAGGGGCAGCCACAGCTGCTCTGGGCAATCCCATCTGGCTGATGGGTGCACCTGGAACCACTGGGCCTTGGCTTCAGGCTGTAAATGCAGAAGGTTTGAAACCAACACCTAAAGCAGCAATTTGGTTTTCAACAGCCTTTGCCAGGGACCCCATGGAGCAGACACGAGCCCAGGCCACAAGAAAGCATCTGGAGTTGTGTTTAATCCTATTTAAATTACATTTGTTATTTTTTCTTTTAAACAGATAACTTGGATTCTTCCAGATCTCCTAAGCAGTTATCCCAATTTTTCATTCCCCAGGTTTTCCAGTCCTGCCTCAGCCCTGCTGCTCCTGCAGGTCCAACCCTGCAGCCTTGAGGCTGCCACAAACACCTGATGATGCTTTCACTCCTAAAACACTAATCAAAGGTTTCCATGGGAACCTGCAGGAGCAGGAAGAAGAAGGGAAATTACAGGTCAGCTCTACCACCCAATGGAAAAAAATATCCCGTTCCTTCGCCCTCACAAAGTTTCAAGGTAACACAAAAATATTGATTCATCAGGGTGCATAAAGACAGAAAATATGCCCCAGAGTCATCAATTGTTGTGTAAAGAAATCACTTTTAGTCCTTCAGTGAGAGGTTTGCTCTCAAAGCACGTGAGGAGCTTCACCTCTGCTCTGCCTCCTGGGCAGCCAAACCCATCCCAGGCCATGAAAGCAACACGAGGTTCCCAGGAGGGAATGGGCTCCTGGTGCTGCCCTGGGGCTGGGGCTGGCTGGGATCTCCTGGATCTGGGATCTCCTGGATCTGGGATCTCCTGTCCCTCATCCCTCCCTCTCCCCCTCCCACCCCACTGGGTCTCTCAGCCCTCGGTTCCCTCACACGAGGGTTTCCAGTTGCCAACCAGATATGACTCAGCACCACACACACACACAAGGAAACTTTTCCACCCCTCTGAACTTTCAGAGGAAATGGAAAAAGGAGAGAAAAACACATCAGTCATAAACTTACTTTGCCAAGTGGTTCATGAGCAAGTGCAGCATCTGCCTGTTTTTCTCCGGGAGCCGATGAACGAGGCTGTGAATCTCTGACACCCTGGACTCCTGATTCTCCAGTTCTGCATGGGAAATAGAAGATGATTTATCTCCACATTAGGGGGCTGTTATGGGAAGAGGCCTAATACAGTCCCTGACAGACATCCCAGGGAGCTGCTCCATCCCACAGCCAGGCACTGCAGACACTCCCCACGGTGCTGCTCCTTCCCATCAAATCCATCCAGCAGTTTCCAAGGGAAGACTGAAGGGGCTGAAACGGGGAGCTGGGGGATGCCACGAGAGCAGCACGGTGAGCAGGGCAGGGCTGGCTGCAAGCAGAGCAATTCCAGCAATGGGAACTCGGGCACATTCCATGTCCAGTGTGTCCAGCACAGGCCAGGCTGGAGCATCTGCTGGGCCCATGGTGCTAAGTGGGAGCTGCTGGAGGAGGCCACGGACCACGGGGCCCTCCTGACATCCCACAGGCTGCCAGCAGAACATCCCCCAGCAAAGCCCCTTCCCCTGGGCACTGGAGGAAAGGTGGCCCAGACCTCTGAAGCAGCAGAGCCCCCCAAACACCACAGTGCAGTTTAACAACAGCCCATGGCCCCAGCGCCAGCTCCCGGCAGTGCCTGTGCTTCCTCCTCCTCCCCTGGGCACTCCCTGCCCCTGCCCTGGGCCAGGACACAGCCAGGAGTGTGGCAGGGGGATGGCAGCCCCTGGCAAGCGGGGCCATAAACATCAACAAACTCACTGGCTGCTTTGATGAAGCTCCTTTGAAACTGGTACATCATGAGGGGCCCTGGGAGCATTCTGCAAGATAAAAAGGAAACAGGCACAAAACACATCTGAGGAACACAATCCACACCAAGAAAGCTTTGCCCCTACAATACACTCAGCTCCATTTTGAAAAGGCCAGAACTAAGCAACACCAGCTCTAATTAGTTCTCCCCATCAGAAGGAGTAAGATCTATGCAAGGACCTTTGATTTATCCATCACTAAATTAATCTTTCATTTTAGCTTTCCTCCAGTAACACAGCTTCAGTGCATTACTGAGGCCATGATTTCCAAGTAAGTTTGAAAATAAATTTAAAAGATAAACAAGCCTAGCTGTAAAACTTTCCCAATCCCCCCTCCCACTGCTGCATCCCTTCAGAGGAGCACACTGGTGCTGCCCACATTCCTCTTTGCTTTGCCAACAGTTCAGACTCCGGAGCAAAGGTTGCCAATCATGCAAAATTGTGTGATTTTCTAGGCTGAGATCCACCAGGCTAATTACACTTATCATCCTAATTGGATTTAGGCTCTCTCTTGTGCTCCCTCGCTCTCTCAAACACAACCCAGCACACAACAGTCACTGAGAGCAAGGAGCTGCGGTCACAACAGGTAGAAGCACGCTGTGGATAATGAGATGCTGCTGGTTGCCAACACCCAATCCTGTTGGGAAGATCCCCAGGATGATACTGGCTCTCCTGACGCACAGAAATCCTAACTACAACAAAGCTGGAAAAGCTCTACAGCCCCTGCCCTTACACAGCACTGCCCTCCCCCTCTGCCACACGCCCAGAAGGTGAAAGTCCACTGGGAAAAGCTCAGGGAAGAGCTTAAATCAAGGCAGGAGATGCAAGAATGAGCTTTTAAAATCATGTTTGTATAATACATGCATCTGCCAGAGCTGAGTGTGTTCCCCAGATCCTTCTCAAACATACTGGAAAAATGAGGGAAAAGCCAGAATAAATTCCCTAAGAGCAGTTTCTGCTCTGCTTCCATAAAAGTGCTGCTATTAATGATCTGCAGTAACAGGCAGTGCCCCTCCTGAAGCCAGGTGAGGCTTTTCTCCTTACCTCAGGTACGTTTTCAGTGCACTAGTAATGGTCTTGATCTCCCACTCTGCACAGATCTCTGTGTCTGTCTCTGTGGCTGTCTTGGGGTCTGTGGAGGAAGACAAAAAAGCAGTAACTGAAGGAAACTGAAGACAATTCCAGCTCGTGCCAGCTCAGCTGTGTGGGGAGACCATCCCAGCCCATTTTATTTGCTGTTCCCAGCTCAGGACAGGTCTGCAGGGGTGTGGGGCTCATCACCCAGGACAGGCCAAACTCACTGGCATGGGATGAGAGAAGGAACAGGGAATCCTCCATCCCGAGCAGGGACAGGGGCAGCACGGATGGAGCGTGCCAGGACAGCGGGCACAGCAGCCCCAGGTGCTCGGTGACAGCAGTGACAGCCAGGCACAGGCAGACAGGGACCTTCCTCCACACAATGTCCAGCACCATCATCCTGCAGCCACCTCCCCACCCGCTCCTGGCTGGCAATTACAGCCACAGCCACCTGTGGTCACCTGCAGAGACACCTGCACAGTCACCTGCAGAGACACCTGGACAGTCACCTGCAGAGACACCTGCAGAGATACCTGCAGAGACACCTGGACAGTCACCTGGACAGTCACCTGCAGAGACACCTGCAGAGACACCTGCAGAGACACCTGCAGAGACACCTGGACAGTCACCTGGACAGTCACCTGCAGAGACACCTGGACAGTCACCTGGACAGTCACCTGCAGAGACACCTGCAGAGACACCTGGACAGTCACCTGCACAGTCACCTGCAGAGACACCTGCAGAGACACCTGCACAGTCACCTGCAGAGATACCTGGACAGTCACCTGCAGAGACACCTGCAGAGACACCTGCAGAGACACCTGGACAGTCACCTGCACAGTCACCTGGACAGTCACCTGCAGAGACACCTGCAGAGATACCTGGACAGTCACCTGCACAGTCACCTGGACAGTCACCTGCAGAGACACCTGCACAGTCACCTGCAGAGACACCTGGACAGCCACCTCCAGAGCCACCTCCAGAGACACCTGCAGTCACCTCCAGGCCAGTGGGAAGTGGGCTCAGGCTCAGCACTGAGTCCCAGACAGCAACAGATCTGAGCTGGGGCCAGGAGCACCAAGCCAAGGCCAGGAACACCAAGCCAAGGCCAGGAGCACCAAGCCAAGGCCAGGAGCACCAAGCCAAGGCCAGGAACACCAAACCAAGGCCAGGAACACCAAGCCAAGGCCAGGAGCACCAAGCCAAGGCCAGGAGCACCAAACCAAGGCCAGGAGCACCAAGCCAAGGCCATGGAAAAGCCGGGCATGGAAGTGCCCCATGTGCTGATCTCTCCTGCCAGGACACTGCTCCACCAACACTCTTTGCCAACTCCATCCTGGAAACTCAGCCAGGATCCTGCTCCCAGCAGAAGCCAGGGGAGCCCCTGAGAGGGTCCCACCAGTGCCAAGTGTCCCTGGGGAGCAGCACAGGGCTCCCACTGTCCCCAGGGCCCAGGGTGACACAGCCACAGCTGCCAACAGCAGCTCCCACAGGCTCAGCTCAGGGCATTTTTGCCTTTTCACAGATACAAATAATGCACTTCTGAATTTTAAAGCCCCATGTAAGCATTGGGAGATTTTTAACCTACTTAAAAGAATGCCATGAATAGAGTTCAGCATTCCCTTAGGGCAAAGGGTTTATTTTAATTAAAAAAACCATCAAGAGGTGCTTGGAAAAGTAAACACATAAGAAATGCATATTCACACAAAGATCATGTGTGTCTCAGCAATCACACAAATGACCTCCATCCTCCTGACTCAACACCCAGGAAACTTCCTACAGCACTGCCTTTACAAGGAGAGAATTTTAATGGAGTCAAGTTTGGCATAGTAAAAAAAAAATCAACAAATGCCCCAGAAGTTCCATCTTTTTTTAAAAACAAAACTTTTTAACCGAAGTAGAGCAAACAACTCCAGCCCGTGTGTCTTTGCAAAGGCTCCCCCAGCAGCTCCTAGGCAGGATCATGGAACACGAGGTGAAATTCCTCAGTTGGTCCCATGAAAAGGCTCAGAGCAGTTAATCAGCTCCCCCTGACCTTCAGACTGATGAGTCTGCAAGAAGTTGGTGCCGTGGGCTGCAGCTGCAGCATCTGTCTCCCCAGGCAGCAATGCTGCAGCCAGCGCCAGCCCTGCCTCCACAAGGACACAACTCCACAGGAACTGGGGCCAAGCTGGAACCAGGGGCTGCAAAAGCACCCACAGCCCAGCCAGCATTAACCCTGGAGCTGCTTTTTGCTGCCAATCCCTCATCTGATGTCTCTCATAAATTCCTCCAGGGTGAGGGGAACAGCCTGGGGAAGCACCTCATCACCTCGGTGTGATTATCATGGAGAGACTTCCCAAACAGCCTCAGGGATGGAACATCCCAGCAGGGAGGGGCTGCAAGGAGCCCCACTCCCAGCCCTGCTGGCAAAGGAGCAAGAGCAGATCAGATGCTGTAACTCACCTATTGCAGAGTTCACACCTGCTGGGGCTCCCACAACAAACCCTCTCAAGGGAGCTCCCACTGATGGAAGTTTGGTTATTTGTCGGGTTTTGTCCTCATTTTGATGGCACAATGTGAATGCTGGGGATATGTTTGCCCCCCAGCAGCCCTGGGAGCACCCCCACACTGCTTCACCCCAGATCTGAACCCCAAGCCAGGGATTGCCCCAGAGGGAGCAGAGCCCTGTGGCCACCGCGCCGAGCTCCTGCAGGGACACCTCGTGCCAGAGCCCTCCCTGCAGCCTCACTGACACCAGCTCAGGGAAACTCGATCTGTTTGCCATTTAAACTGTATGTGAAGCACTAACGCTGCCCACATTCATTTCTAAATATAAGGGAGACCTGACAGTGGAAGCACAATTTGGCTCCTCCATTCACGAGGAGCCACGAGGGCAGCGAGAACAGAGAGGGTTTGACAAGGGCCACGTTTCCGTGTGACACCCATTTCACAGACAGCCCAAACACCAGGGTTGATGAAGATTTAATCCCCCACAATTTGGAGGAATTATGGAGTCACAGGTTTGCAAAGCATCCCAAGGATTGACACCATGGGGGATTCCCAGAAGGGGTCCCACTCCCAGCCCTGACCTGCCTCACAACCAGCGAGGACACACCGGGACAAAGGAACAGCACCAGCGATTTATCACCTCCTTACGAGACACCAGGGCGACAGCTGAGTGGCTTCAGTGGCTGAGGAGATAATGGATGCTGGAAGGTGTCCAAGCCTGAATCCCTCCCAGCTCTGCAGAGCTCTTCACCCAGGCGAGTTTTGCCATCTGTCACAGCCCCAGGACGGACACCAGGACTGACACCTTAGTGACAGGAGAACCATGGCCCTGCCAGCCGGGATGTGGTGATGAGCATCACCAGAGGACCTGGCTGAGCACCTGCCAGGACCTGCCCCGGGGCACCAAGCCAGCCTGTTTTTACCAGCAGGGCTCTTGGCTGGACGCTGTGGCTGTGCCCAGCGTGTGTGCCAGGGGACAACGCTGGCTCCCCGCAGCCTTGCCACCTTCACACCGCCCCAGCCGGCCACAAACTCCTCCAACAACAGCACCAGCCACCAGCTCTCGTGACTGCAGTGAACTTTCCATAGCAAAGAGGTCCCCTGCACCCAGATTTGGAGCTTGGACTCCAACCACCTGCATTATCTGTTTTCCACAGGTTAACACTGACAGCTGAAACAGCCACCGTGGGCTTTGCTCACCAAACACCTCACTGGTGGGAAAAGAAGGAGGAACTGGAAAAGGAAAAGATGTTGACACACAACAGATGAAAACCTTCTACAAGAAGAAATATTCAGAGAAAGGAGCACTGGAGTTTTGTGAGGACAGGGAAGAGTCATGTAGCAAAGGAAAGACAGTAGGTGGAGGGAAAGAAAAGGTGACCAGAAAAGCCACACACTTTCCCCAAGGAGTAGCAAACACATTCAATAGGGCACTAACAAATTAGTAAGCATTTGTTTCCCTGTTCCTACAGCTATTTCATCTGTGGTTTTGCCAAGTCTGAGCAGCATCTGACAGGACTGGCCAAGGGCAGCTGCCCTGCTCCAGCCCAGCTCTGTTCTCTCTTCCACTGTTGTGTCTCAGGCATGTCTGGACAGATGGACAGACTGGTCCAGGGCTGCAGCTGTGGGATGGAAATGCTGCCTGTGAGGTAAGGGCTGAAATAGCTCTGTCCACACATCCAGAGCAAACCTCTGCCGTGCCAAGAGCCAGCAGCTTGTCCCTGTGGAGCACCCAGAACTGCGGGATCCAACGCCTCAGTCACGAGGGAAACACATGCTGGAAAACTCTGGGCAAGACTGAGATAAACAGGCACAAGAAAATCCGTGGGGAAAGCAAGAACAGCCACAGGCAGCATGCAACATCCAGGAGAAAATAATTTCAAAGGGTGCTGGGAACAAGGGGGCAGGTAGGAGATGAAAAGCCAGAGCTTTCAGCTATTTCTTTGAAGAGTTTGGTTTGCATTTGGGAAGGCTGCCAGAACTCAGAGCATGTGTGAGCAGGACAGCAGTGACTGCAGCAGGACCTGGTGAAGCCAGGCCCTACACGAGTCCTACCTTCAGTCCTGCCCACGGTGCCCAGGACCTCCCGACCTCGACCAGCACGTGGTCCTAGGGGCACAGTCACCACCATTAGGGACCCCAACAAGAGCCTCTGCTCCTTCTGGCAAGACTTCAAAGCAGCACAATCTCCTTGCCTTTAACAAAACTCCAGGCACTTACCCATTAATATACTCAGCAGCTTTTGAACTCTGGAGTTCACCCCCACGATCCTGTAGAGCCCCTGCTCATTGATCCCTAGGGAAAACAAGGCACTCGTTAGCAGGAGGTCACAAGAGCTCCCAAGATTTCTTTCACTTCTTTGGCTTCTCAAATAGCAAAGCCAATGAAACCTTCTCACCAATCAAATACAAAGCTACAGAAGATGGTCAGATTTGGGGTTGATATCAAGGTTTTCACCTATCCTATTCTATTTCCTTGGAAGTGTTACCCCCTTAGCTCAGGAATAAGGATCCAAGGACACTTTTCCTCCTTCCCACAGCCGTGGCAGCCCCATGCAGGATCTGCACTTAACCAAGACAATTTGGGAAAAATGTTACTGTGTCAAGTTCTTCAGGTTGAGGTCTGAGCCTTTGGCATCTGACTTCCCCCTGTGGGGCTGGGACAACCCCACCTGTGAACAAGGAGATTCACAAGAGGTTTTGGGGACGGAATTCCAGGTGAGAGGACATGCTCAGCAGCATTCCTGCAGGAAGGATGCTGAAGGGAACATCCCCCTCAGTCCTGTCCCCCCTTTTGCACACCCAGGGCATCATTTCCTAACTCTGCCCCACGTTTGTGAGTCCCTGCTGGCCCAGCCATGGGGCAAACGCTCCTCAGCATCGGCCTGAGCACGTTATGGCTTCATCTGATGTGCCTCATGAATCATCCTGTCCGTGAAAAGGGCAGGAAAGCAACTGCTCCACTGCCAACAGCTGCCCCAGAGCAAGCCCAGCCCGAGAGCTGCCCTACCTCTTGTTTCCACGGCGTGGATGCACTTCTTGATGATGCTGAAGCCGATGGTGTCCAGCTGTGCCGCTGCAGGGGAAGGGCAGAGAGCAGTGAGCAGCTGGCAGGGCAGGGCAGGGCCCCACAGCGAGCACCAGGCTGCTCCTCAATCCCTGCCATGCCAGCAATGCACCACTGCCCAGACCAGGAGCAGATAAATGAGGGCAGAAAAACACAAGTGCAGCAGTTTGTAGCAGCTGGAAGCAGGCAAACACAGGCACTGATCCTCATTCCAGCCTCCACATCCTCCTGAGCCAGGCCCTGCGCTCTGCCAGGCACCTACCACTGCAGATGGACAAAATTCATTTAGGAGCAAGGTGAGATAACCCAAATTTGTTGTCTGGAAAGTTGGCCACAGGTTGCTTGGAAAGAAATTAAATCATACATTTTGACACAGCAAATCCTTGAAAATGGCACACAAGGTATCCTGCCTCTGCCCGAGAGTGAGAGCTAAAACATGAGAATTAATGGATGTACAACTCAATTCACTTGTGCCAACGCAGGTTTTCACTTCTAAATTCAAGGAATTACTAATACAGGGACCCAAACACCTGCTGGAAGGATTCATCCCACTGAGAGCTTTCCACCAGTGCCTGGAAAACACTGCCCACAGCCAGCTGTTATGGAATATCAGGGAGGGCTGGAAAACCTTCCAGAGGGCAGGAGCCCCTCAGAGAAGGGTGGGCAAAGCCCCCCTGGGCTGCAGCCGCAGGGAATGCAGCGATGTGAGAGCTGTGTTCTGTGCAGAGCAGGGCAGGGAGCAGAGCCTGGGGCTGGCAGTGCCCGCAGCAAGGCACGTGCAGCTCCTCTCCTGGCAGGGCATTCCCTGCTCCCCCTCCCACGGCAGCTGCCAGCCCACACTCACAGCCCCTTCCTAATCCCCTGCTTTGAGTCCTGGTGGGCTTTGTGTGGCCACAAGGACCCAGAACAGCTCTGTTGTGTTTTCCTGGGCAGGCAGGCTGCAGTGCCGAGCCAACACAAGCACACGAGCCGCAGGATGCCCGTGCCACAGGACGTGAGGATAATCCAGGAGCTGCAGGGCCCTTTGCTGGGCACCCTCAGGGCTCCCAGCAGGGATGCAGCACAAACCCAGTGTTCCATGCCCCAGCAGGGCACAGCTGCCATTCCCAGGTCACTGAGAAACACAGGAGGAGCTCCAAACCCTGCTGTGGAAACTCTCTTGCTGCAGCAAACCCAGCCCAGCAGGTCTGGGCTTGGCACTGGTGTGACCCTGACCTGTGGGCAGCCCTGTGTGCTGCTGACAGCTTGGATCACTGCTCCAGGCTCTCTGCCATCCACTGCAGGTGCCAACCCATCCCACACACCAGCAGGTTTCCTTTAGCCCCTTGTGTGTTTGGACAGGGCTTGGAGCAACCTGGGATAGTGGAAGACGTCCCTGCCCACAGCAGGATCATCTCTAAGGTCCTGTCCAGCCCAAGCCATTCCATGATTCCATAACCCTGCAGGGATCCCACCTCCCTGCAGCAACAGCAGGAGGAGGAAGCCCAGCAGTGCCTCTGGATGGAAGTGACCTGGCACAATCCCCCTCAGCAGATGAAGGAGCTCTTCCACTCCCTGTCAAGCTCTGGATCAGGAAAGGTTGGGGATTTATTTGCAGTAGCTACATCCAGAAATAATATCTGATTAAATATCCAAAGTGCTTTTATTCATCCTTAAATTTAACTTTTAATGAGCATTGTAAAAGCTTGATTTGCCCCCTGTCAGAACATCTGCTCTTTAGCTCAGTCATTTACCAAATGATTCAGCTCAGCAATGGCCCAGATCAAAGGCAGATCTGGATCTACTCTTGTCCAGATCCCAGCTCCATGGAGTTATCTGGGTTTGATAGGATAATTCCATGCTCATCAAGTCTAGCAATTCCCCCAGCAGTGCCAAGGCCTGTCCCCAAGAGCCAGATCCACAGGGCTGTAAAACCCCTCCAGGGATGGAGACCCCCCTTCCCGGGGCAGATGGGCTGCAGAGCCTTTCAGAGAAAACATTTTCCCTTCCAATCTGAACTCTCCCTGAGTGGAAGAGCCTCCCTTGGGGCTGTCCTTCCTCAGGGCAGGGTGTGAGGCTCAGCTCCAGGCCAGCCCCGTGTCACAGCTCCTCCTGCAGCAGCAGCATCCAGTGCCCAGGCTGGAATCCATCCCAGGATCACTGCACATCACCTGTGCAGCAGCTGCTGCCCACACACCCCACACTCATCTGACCTTCCAGCAGCATCACATTCCAAGTGCTACTGAATTGCTCTCATCCCCTTCTATTTTTGCCTGGCAGATTATTTCTATTTAATCCATTAATTCCTTTCCTTTTTGCTGATGTGACACATCAGAGCACTGGGGAGGGGGCAGGAGGGCTGAATCAGCTCTGCCAGCCTGCCTGGCTCCAGCTGTGTCAGGGCACAGCAAAGTCAGAGCAGCTCCTCTGCCTCCCCACCACACACTCCTGTGCCATGGAACCACCTCTGCCTCGAATTCCTCCAAAGACATTTTGGAAATAAGAACCACAGAGGAGGGAGCAAATCGTGAAGCAGAAAGCAGAGGAATGAGCTTTCAAGTCTTACCAGAAATGAGTTCTCGGTGCTCTAACTACCAGTGAGCTGCTGAGACTGGAGAAATGAAGTTTTTCTGAGGGTGGGCAGGCCCTGGCACAGCTGCTCAGAGAAGCTGTGGCTGCCCCTGGATCCCTGGAAGTGTCCAAATCCAGGCTGGAAAGGGCTTGGAGCAAACTGGGATAGGGGAAGGTGTCCCTGCCCATGGCAGGGAGTGTGGTGATGGAGAGGGTCGGAGAGGTCGGCAGGGAGAGAGGAACTTCAAAGTCCTTCCAGAATATTCTGTGATTCCACGCCTGTGACTGCTGGGAAAGGCCAGGGCACCCAAGCACACAGGGCAGCCAAAGTGACTCAAGGTCTGTGAAGAACTTGTGAAAATAAATACTTTGATGGGGTCCTGAACTAATGGGGAACCAAGTGGATGTGGCAGATGGAGAGGGAAATGGTGGGAAGGAAGAGAAAGGAGGAATTTTGTGCTGGTCCATGAAATAAGCACAAATAGCCTGGAGGGTTTGTTTCCACAGAGCAGGGCAAGTCCTTCTGGTTAGCAAACTAGAGCATCTGAATTCCCCTGGCTCTCATGGTTCAGTGACACCACTCAGCCCCTCTGCTCCGCTTCCTCCCCCTCCTCAGCAGAGCAAGATAAATCACCCACAGGCCCACGGCCATCTGGCCACACAGCAGGACAGAGAACCCAGCAGCTCTGCAGAATTACAGTGTCCTGAAAGTGCCACCACAGCACTGTGAGGCCCTCTGAGCCCCCACCAGGGCAGGCAGGATGCAGAGCTACAGAGGCTCCCAGGGTCAGGAGCTGCATCCCGACCCTCTCCATCACCACACTCATTCCAGACCCTCATAGGAAGATCCTGGATCAAGGGCTGCCGGCAGGGAGCCAGCTGCTGAATCAATTTCAGCGTGGCTGGGGAGGCAGGCACTCTAAACCAGGGATTTCATGAGGCTGAAGCAGTCACACCACACCAGTGGCAGCCCCAGCCCAAGCAGAGGGTTCAGAAGCACCTTCAGCCAGGGCTCCCAACTTGCTCCCAGGACCAGGAAGGACAGACAAGCAGCAGACAGGGAGCAGACAGGGAGCAGCATTCTCATTTTTAAGAGAGAATGGTTTTTTGGGCCAGAGCAGCAGGTCCAGAGCTGGCAGGGCCAGTGACAGCCCATGGCCAGGCACACGGAGCTGAGCCACTCCTGGCCCCACAGCTCACAAACTCCTGGGGAAGAGAGAGCAGAGGAGCTGCTCTAGCAGAGCTCCTAGCCCAGGGCACTGGCCATGCTGCCCTTCCCAGTGTGAGGCACAGCACCCAGCCCTGCTGGGATCACCTGGGAGGCACAGAGCCAGCTGATACATGCAGGAAAAGATGGATGTGCAGCTGATGCCAGAGAGGATCAAAGGGAAGGAGAAACCACAGAGGAGAGAGCAGAGAGGGGGAAGAGACTGCTTTGTGCTAGGGCTGAAATGGGTGTGAGGAACATTAGCTGCAAATTATAGCAATTATTGAGAGAAAAATGCTTCGGCTCCAGATGAAAACCTCGTGTCTGGGGCAGCACCAAATGAACCAAGTGCTGAACGTCAGCCCAAGCCCAGCCCTGCCTGCCCAGTGGCTTTGAGGGAAGGAGGGAAGGGATTGGGGCTGGAGCATTGCAATTATGGCAAATCCAGCCTACTGGGAAATGGCTCAATTAAGGGTTTTAAAACACAGGAGGTAAGAGGCAGGACCAGGTGCAACTGCTCCTCTAGGAAGAAAAACAAGTGCTTTGACCCAAGGTTGATTTCCTGCACTACAACAAAAAGAGCTTTTTTATTTTTAAGGGTTCTTGCTGACAATCTTGACAAGGCAAGACCTCCTTACTCCTACACGTCTGCTCCAGTTTCCGTCTGGAAAGACACAGTCACCCTGCACATTCTGGCTCAGAGAGAAGAGCTGGCTGGTCCCAGGTGTCACCTGATCCCTCTGCTGAACTTCAGCAGCAGGTCCCAAGGCCACCAGACCCCTGTGCACGGTGTGGGGCAGGAGGGGACACACCCTGAAGGGTGCAGGGAGCTGCCTGGCACTGCTCTCCATGGCCCCAGGTCCCACCAGCAGGTTTCTGCCCCTGGTCCCTGCTGGGTGCCACACTCAGCTCTCCCTGGGGCCACCCTGGGTCCCCACACTGAGCCCTGTCACCCCCCAGCCCGGGGAGCCCAGCACAGCCCAGTGCCACCAGCATCTCCTGCTGACCCCTCCCACAGCTCAGCCACCTCTCAGGGGTCAGGCTTGAAGAAATACTCACTGCCTTCGCTCTGGCTGTCCTTGTTGGAGTTGTACACCTGGAAAACACAAGCAGAAAGTCTTATGAAGAGCCTGGCTCCAGCTGGGGCTGCTGGCACAGCTGGTGGCACCACGGTGTGTCTGCTGCCAGCACCTCCCCCAGCAGCCAGGTCCCCAAACACCAGCATGACCTTCTGCACACAAAATCTGGGCTGGCCCAAATCTGGAGTCACTCTAAAATAACTGACTAGGACAGCTCTTAAAATGAAAGAATGCAAATGGGATGGACCAGGTAAAAACAGAAATTGGAGGTTTCTAAACAAGATGAAGGTGAGGTTGGACTTGATGACCCTTAAAGGTCCTTTCCAACCCAAACTCTTCCATGATTCTATGGCTCTTCTCCTGAAAGACACATAGAGGGGATATAAACTTAGAGCAAAGCAGGCAATTCCACCTTGGGCCTTACAGGAACCTCTGGTAGGTGCAACTCGGGCAGGGAGCAGGTACCACCCTCCTCAGGTACAGCCTGAGCAAACGAGCCAGGCAAGGAGCAGGAGAGGGAAAGAAATGCCATTAATTTGGAGAGGCCAAGAAGTGCAGCAGGACGAGGCACTGAATGCATCCAGACACCTCCAGGACCCCATCCCAAGCCTCTCCAGCCTTCAAATATCGATGCTCCTCCTGCCACCCCCATCACCACCACAGCTTGGCTGCTGGAGATTAAAGTGACATTTCAGTGGATGCAATAAAAGGGAAAACACTGGCAGAAGGTTTTAATTACGATGTGAGGGCACTTTAAAAGCCCAGGATAATACCAACAGCAGCTGTAAGCAGATCAGCCCTCAGACATGTTGTATTTCTCCTGCTCAACAGAGTAAAATGGTTTAAAATAATCCTTCAGTGCTCAGAGTCCCACCAGGAACACGCACACACATCCCAGAGCTCCAGCAGCACCCTGGATGTGGCCAAGTGGGCACTGAGCAGGACAAGAGGCTGCTGAAGCTGCTGGGAGCGGGGATGGGAGCGGGGATGGGAGCAGGGATGGGAGCAGGGATGGGAGCAGGGATGGGATCAGAGCTGGGATCAGAGCTGGGATCAGAGCTGGGAGCAGGGATGGGAGCAGGGATGGGAACAGGGATGGGAGCAGGGATGGGAGCAGGGATGGGAGCGGGGATGGGTTCAGGGATGGGAGCAGGGATGGGAGCAGGGATGGGAGCGGGGATGGGAGCGGGGATGGGAGCGGGGATGGGAACGGGGATGGGAACGGGGATGGGAGCGGGGATGGGAGCGGGGCTGGGAGCGGGGATGGGAGCAGGGATGGGTTCAGGGATGGGTTCAGGGATGGGAGCGGGGATGGGAGCAGGGATGGGAGCAGGGCTGCTGAAGCTGTTGGGAGCAGGGCTGGGAGCCCCCTTGCCGAGGGAGCTGCCCCCATCACATGCTGCTCCCGAAATAGCCAGCGGGCAAGGCAAGCTTCCAAAGGCCGTGTTGATAGCAACGCTCAGGCAGCAACGGAGCGGGAGAGGCTGTGGGCAGGGCTCTGCTCCAGGGGATCCTGACACCAACAGGGATGCTCTGAGCTTCCCGTGGGGTCCCTGCTGTGGGCATCTCCCCCAGGAGCTCCAGGAGCTGCCCGTGATGTTCTCAGAGGAGCAGAGCCAGCGGCAGCCGGGCTCGGACGCTGCCGGCAGGGCAGAGCTCCCTGTGCTGCTCACCCAACGACCCCCAGCATCAGAAACATCCCAGCTAGGCTGTGTGTCACAGAGCATGTCACAGGGCATGTCCCCAGCAGGGCACATACACAGATTCCTCCCCTGGAGGTCACCCAAACACCGGCCACTCCTGCGCTCGCCCGTGCGGGCACCGGCCGGAGCACATCAGGACACCTTGGATCAGCTCCACCACCCAGGACAGGCTCAGGAAGCACAAATCTCATGCAGCAGCTCAAAACTGGGGTTTGGGCAGGGACTGATCCCTCCAAGGAGCATCTTCCCCCTCCCAGGACACCTGGCTACGTAACACAAGAGCGAGCAGAGATGATTGTTTGCGGGCGAAAATCCATCAGCCACATCTGGCGAGCGGGGGATGATTCAGCAGCAAAACCAGCTGCTGTCAGCAAGTGAGTTTTCCTCTAGGAACAGTGTTTATATCAAGAAAATAAAATAAGTGGAAAGAGGGAAGGAAAACGCCTGCAGGCTCCCCGACAGCAGCAGCCCTGCAGCCCCACCACGGAGCCAGCCTTCCCTACGGAAGTTTGGAAGTCTTCCCCTGACTTCAGCGCCTCTGCTGAGGGCTCACTGAAGGGACTGGGGGCTCAGCCTGCCGCTCAAAGGCTTGGAGACACACAGCCCTTCCTTGGGATCACACAGATTTCGTGCCCCACACACAGGTAACACTAAACACAGCAAAGGATCAGGCTTGGAGCAAGCTGGGATAGGGGGAGGTGGAGTGAGAGGAGCTGGAAGGTCCTTCCAACCCAAACCATTCCAGCTCCCAGTGCACTGCAGCTCCAGGGGAATCCTCTGCCTGCACATTTGCTCCTCCAGTTTGGATCCATGAAACGACAGGAGTTATTAATCACCAGAGACTGCTCTTAAAACAAGGGAAAAGGGCAGACAAGGAAACACAAAATGCCGTTGCCATTAATTGCAAAGTGTGCACACAACGAGAGGGAAGTTTCACACCGAGGTCAACAGCAACCATAAAGCACAGAGCCACTGCCACCCTACACCCATCTTATGGAGGAGAAACCTTTTATCCATTGTCTCTGTTAATCCACTAGCACAGCTCTACACCAGCAGGGTTTCAGCCAAGCCCCAAGTCTGTAACATCCCTTCCTTTTCCAAGAAATGCTTTTCCTATACTGCCTCAAATCTTTTAGAGGGAGATTTTTCTGGATAAGAGAAAGTTTCCAAGTATGAGGAAAGGGCTGCTGTGTAAGAGGTCTGAGAGTGAGGCTCCTCCAGTGCCCCAATGTCGCTGCCCGAATCGGCCGCTGCAACACCCCAAGGGTCACCCCTGCCCTGCTGGCAAAGCCCTTGGGCTCCTGCCTTGGCAAAGGTCGCTCCTGCCCAGCCTGGCCCCGGGGATGTTGATATTCCACTCTTTCCAAAACAGCTCTGATAACAGGCAGGGCTTAAAGCAGAAGGGTGCATTTGGAGATTAAACCCCACAGACACATCAGTCAGTTCATGGACCAGCCCCCCTTGGGAAAGGGTGCAGAATTCTGCAGAGGTTCTTGCTATTCCCCACACACAGCACACACAGCACCGAGCCCAGGGCTGCAGCACCTGGGGAGGGACGGGCTGGGAGCCCCTGGGAAAAGCTCTTTGGACCCTCCTCCAAACAACTGCCAGGGCTGGGCTGGATTTCCCCCTGCCCTCAGTGTCTCGCACAGGTATCTGCACCATCCCCGTGGCCAGGCTGGCCGTGGGCTCACAGAGCCAGCTCGGGGCCAGGGACACCAAGGGTGACACCTGACAGGGGGACAGCTCAGAGGGTGACAGCTCAAAGGGTGACACCTCTCAGGGTGACAGCTCACAGGGTGACAGCTCACAGGGTGACACCTCAGAGAGTGACACCTGACAGGGGGACAGTTCACAGGGGGACAGCTCACAGGGTGACACCTGACAGGGGGACAGCTCACAGGGTGACAGCTCACAGGGTGACACCTGACAGGGGGACAGCTCACAGGGGGACAGCTCACAGGGGGACAGCTCACAGAGGGACACATCACAGGGTGACACCTGACAGGGGGACATCTCACAGGGGGACACATCACAGGGTGACAGCTCACAGGGTGACAGCTCACAGGGTGACACCTCACGGGGTCACACCTCACGGGGTCACACCTCACGGGGTCACACCTCTCAGGGTGACATCTCACAGGGTGACACCTCTCAGGGTGACACCTCTCAGGGTGACATCTCACAGGGTGACACCTCTCAGGGTGACAGCTCACAGGGTCACACCTCACAGGGTCACACCTCTCAGGGTCACACCTCACGGGGTCACACCTCACGGGGTCACACCTCTCAGGGTGACATCTCACAGGGTCACACCTCTCAGGGTCACACCTCACGGGGTCACACCTCTCAGGGTGACACCTCTCAGGGTGACAGCTCTGCCCAGGACAGGACAGGAGCTCTGCACACTCACACACACATGGCCCAGCACCAGGCCAGACAGTAAAACACCATGAAATGAGTGTGTTTTTATGCCCACACGCTGTTTTTCCTGTTGTTCACACGCTCTGGAGAAAACAGCCCAAAACCCAGAGAGTTTCTCGTGGAATAAAAAGCTTCTTTCACTTTCCAGTATTAGTCACTGACAGAGGGTGGGAAATCAGAGAGAGGAATCATTGCTGGGAGGTGAAGGGCCTGTGGCCCAGGGACACGTGTGGGAACAGGCTGGGTTATAAAACTCCCAGAATTGGGACTGGTGACTAACGTGGAGACAAATCCCTGCCCTGCAGTGCTGAGATGCTTTAACCTCTCGCTCACACTAATTATTCTCACTTGATTGTATTTCCAGAGCCAAAATATCTTTACCAGGCACTTTCAGAAGTGATGTGCATAGAAAAATTATACATTAAGATAGTACAGAACTTACAGACCTTGATGTCTTGTATTTAGTTTTCTAAACTCCTGCTGTAGATGGTCAAATATCCTGAACAAAACCAGACTGTATAATTTTTTTTAGCAGAAGCTACTGCTGCTTCATTCCTGCAGGACAATTGCTGTTTGGAAGCTTAAAGAAGGCCTTTACGAGCTATTATTGAAAAATTCCAAGATGCATCTGTAAGTAATCCAGAAAGATAAATTTTATGAGAGCAGTTACAACTCATGACTACTTTGACACTTGCACTATGCTCAATTATGAACTTGATATTTAAGATAATTCTTTAAAGAACCACTTATTTCCTTTGGTGAGACACTTCACCAAATACAAGCTATGTTTTGTAGAGGAAATGGTTTTATAGGGATGATTAAGAGCTCTGTGATGGTTCAGGGTGTGGTAGAGGAGCACACAGCCCAGGAGGCAGCTCCTGCTCCCCTGGAGCCGTGGGGATGAGCTCAGGGATGAGCTGGGGGTCACTCACTCACTCACTCACTCACTCACTCACTCACTCACTCACTCACTCACTCACTCACACCTTTCCCCAGCACAGCCCAGTGCTTGCTCCTGGCCATGGAACAACGCCTGGGCAGCAGCAGCAATGCAGGTGCTGCAGCAATGCAGGTGCTGCAGCTGCTCCTGCCCTCTCTAAATGCAGCCCTGCCATTACCACACACCTCGACACCGGAGCTGTGGATCATGCAAACATGAGATGTGGATTTTCCTAATCAGAAATCCCTTGAAAGACACCATCTGGAGCCTAAAATACAACTACAGCCACTGACAGCCAGCATCTGGAGCCTAAAACACCTCTACAACCACTGATGGCCACCACTAAGAGCCTAAAATACTCCTACAACCACCAACAGCCAACACCCAGAGCCTGAAACACCCGTGAGACACCATCCAGAGCCTGAAACACCCCTCAGACACCATCCAGAGCCTGAAACACCCCTCACACACCATCCAGAGCCTGAAACACCCCTCACACACCATCCAGAGCCTGAAACACCCCTCACACACCATCCAGAGCCTGAAACACCCCTCACACACCATCCAGAGCCTGAAACACCCCTCAGACACCATCCAGAGCCTGAAACACCTGTGAGACACCATCCAGAGCCTGAAACACCCCTCACACACCATCCAGAGCCTGAAACACCCCTCACACACCATCCAGAGCCTAAAACACCCCTCAGACACCATCCAGAGCCTGGAACACCCCTCACACACCATCCAGAGCCTGGAACACCCCTCAGACACCATCCAGAGCCTGAAACACCCCTCAGACACCATCCAGAGCCTGAAACACCCATGAGACACCATCCAGAGCCTGAAACACCCCTCACACACCATCCAGAGCCTGAAACACCCCTCACACACCATCCAGAGCCTGGAACACCCATGAGACACCATCCAGAGCCTGAAACACCCCTCACACACCATCCAGAGCCTGAAACACCCCTCAGACACCATCCAGAGCCTAAAACACCCCTCAGACACCATCCAGAGCCTGAAACACCCCTCACACACCATCCAGAGCCTGGAACACCCCTCACACACCATCCAGAGCCTGAAACACCCATGAGACACCATCCAGAGCCTGAAACACCCCTCAGACACCATCCAGAGCCTGAAACACCCCTCACACACCATCCAGAGCCTGAAACACCTGTGAGACACCATCCAGAGCCTGAAACACCCCTCACACACCATCCAGAGCCTGAAACACCCCTCACACACCACCCAGAGCCTGAAACACCCCTCACACACCACCCAGAGCCTGAAACACCCCTCACACACCATCCAGTGCCTGAAACACCCCTCACACACCATCCAGAGCCTGAAACACCCGTGAGACACCATCCAGAGCCTGGAACACCCCCCACACACCATCCAGAGCCTGAAACACCCCTCACACACCATCCAGAGCCTGAAACACCTGTGAGACACCATCCAGAGCCTGAAACACCCCTCACACACCATCCAGAGCCTGAAACACCCCTCACACACCACCCAGAGCCTGAAACACCCCTCACACACCATCCAGAGCCTGAAACACCCGTGAGACACCATCCAGAGCCTGGAACACCCCTCACACACCATCCAGAGCCTGGAACACCCCTCAGACACCATCCAGAGCCTGAAACACCCCTCAGACACCATCCAGAGCCTGAAACACCTGTGAGACACCATTCAGAGCCTGAAACACCCCTCACACACCATCCAGAGCCTGAAACACCCCTCACACACCATCCAGAGCCTGAAACACCCCTCAGACACCACCCAGAGCCTGAAACACCTGTGAGACACCACCCAGAGCCTGAAACACCCCTCAGACACCACCCAGAGCCTGAAACACCCCTCAGACACCATCCAGAGCCTGAAACACCCCTCACACACCATCCAGAGCCTGAAACACCCCTCACACACCATCCAGAGCCTGAAACACCCCTCACACACCATCCAGAGCCTGGAACACCCCTCAGACACCATCCAGAGCCTGAAACACCCGTGAGACACCATCCAGAGCCTGAAACACCCCTCACACACCATCCAGAGCCTGAAACACCCCTCAGACACCATCCAGAGCCTGAAACACCCCTCACACACCATCCAGAGCCTGAAACACCCGTGAGATACCATCCAGAGCCTGAAACACCCCTCAGACACCATCCAGAGCCTGAAACACCCCTCAGACACCATCCAGAGCCTGAAACACCCCTCACACACCATCCAGAGCCTAAAATAGTCCTACAGCCACTATTCATCAGCTGATGCACTTTCTGCTTGTGCACAGATAAAGCAGGAATTGAACCCATCAGTTTTCCAGCCTGATCCTAAACAAGCTGCACACATGAGGTGCAAAGAGCAAACGTGAGTGGCCCAGGATGACACTGGATTGTGAGAAAAGAAAAGGAAAAGGAAGTAGCTGGGGGTTGGAAGGGGAACTACAAAAAGATGATGTTGAGTAATTTCATTTTTATTTCCTCATTCCAGGGGTCATGCTGCTGCCCATGGTGTTCATTAACCTCCACACGGGCTATGATTTCCTATGGCACTTGTTTCATTTTAAGTTTCATTCACTTTCATTCAAAGTTTAAAATCCAAAATGGCCCAAGCTAAGCTGCATCCCTTGGAGGCTGCATGGTGTTTAGCACAATTCCCAAAACCCTTCAAATTCCAGCACTGGCGTGAAATTCTGCCCAATGGCTAAAATCTACAGGGAAGGATTGTCCAGCTGCTCAGAGGAAAGAGGGATTTAAGGAGACCAAGAGGCCAGCAGCCCTGGTTTGCAGAGAGGGGGATCTCCATTGAAGAAGGATTTCAATGCCCTGGCATGGAAGATTCCACCTCACACTCCTTTCACTGGTGCTGGGACCTTCCCTTCAAGCCAGACTTTCCATTTGGGCTCTCAGAATGGGCCAATCCTGCCAAAATTCCCTGGTCTCCCTGGGGGAGCGTGGTGTTTGCAAGGTCCAGAGCAATGAGAGGAAATGCTGCAGTGTTATGCAATTTCCTTGTGATTCATATTCAGAAATCCTCCAAACAGCCAGGAACGAGTCTTTCAACTTTCAGCTCAAAAGATGCACAAGCCCAAGGGGTATAAATAGATATGATATTCCCTCAGAACTGGTAGCCCAAGCTGCTTCCCAGCCACGCTGGGACACGGGGAGCCTTGGGCAGGAGGAGCACAGATATTCCACACCAGGGTTTTGCAAACCTCTCCTAAGGGCAGAGGGGCTGAGGAGCAGCTGGAGCCCGGCCACCCTGCCCAGCCCAGCCCAGCTGGGTGTCTGCAGCACCCCGAGCTCACAGAGGGAAGGGAAAACTGGGAATGCTGCACATTCCCTCCTCCACAGCTGCCCCACGGCAGCAGCAATCAGCCTTTCCTCACTGGCCACAGGGATGTGCCTGGTGCTGTCCCCACGGTCCCCAGCGTGTCCTGCAGGGCACAGGGATGCCCAGAGCGGGGATGGAGCTCTGGCACCCAGAGATGCTCCAGGCCTGGGGCACCCTGTGCCCTGCAGTCACAGGGAAGGGCTCAGAGGGAGAATGGAGAGAGGGAGGAAGAGTGAGAGGGCCAGGCAGGTGCCACAGCAGGCAGGACCCTGCAGCCCTGCCCTGAGCTGGGCACTGCGGAGCTGCTTCCCTGGGACACGGCCCTGGAGCAGCATCCCAGCAGAGCTCATGTACAAAAAGCCTATTTCCTTGTTAAAAGCAGGACACCTGGCAACCTTGATGAAATCAGCCCTTGTTTCTGGCTCTGCCTTATCAACCCTGTTCTATTTCTGTCTGAGAGCCAGGTTTTTGTACTACAAGCAGCATTTTCAGAGCTAGACTACACTGTGTTGTGGTTAGAAATAACCTTCCTTGCTCTGAGAGCCAGGATACAGATAGGAGAATGATCTCTCCCAGCCCACATCCCCTCTCTGCAGCAGGAGGGGAGGGAAAATTAAGCCTTGCTTCCCAAGTGGAGAACTTGGCAGGGCAGCAGAAACCCACTGTGAAATGCTGGTTTATGTCATGCAGACGAAGCTGTTCATTTGCAAGAGGGTGGCCAGGGACCCTGGCAGCTCCTTCCTCCCTTCCTTCCTTCCTTCCCTCCCAACATACTGTTCATCACAGTCAGAGTCAGCTCCCACCTCGTGTCCCCCTTTCCCTCTCCTGCTCCTTCCTCCCAACATAGATTTCAGCTTCAAACTCATACCCTGGGCATGATTAAAGGACAGAAAAGAAAAATCTACCAAAAATGAAGCGTCTGGGGGGGCTTGAATCCTGTACATGGGTCTTGCTCTTCTGTCCCTCGGAGCTGAGCTAAAGAATGGCTCTAATTAAAAACAAACCCACATTTTATTACAAGTGCAGGCATTCCCAAGGGCCTGTGGAGCCGAGGCCAGCCAGGCTCCCCGCCAGCCAGCTGGGCTGCTTAGCTCAGCGCCGTTATATAACTGTGTTTGTCACCCAAGGAAACAAATCACCTGGGTCAGAACAAGGGAAAAAATTACCTGGGTCAATCTGTCAGCTCCCCAGGGCTCACCCTGCAGAGGGAATGCAGCAGCAGCTGCTCTGGGGGCTGTGTGGGGCGAGGGGAGCAGAGCATGGCAGATACGCAGCAATAACACGGCTAAAGGTCAACTGCTCCAACAAAATGCATTTTTGGAATAACTAAAGCGCCTAAAGTCTCCCAGAGCACCATTTTTAAGCGAGTCCAGCAAAGCAGACATGTTGGGATCATTCAAAAAACTGATTAAAAGTGAGAATTTCTACTGCTCTAAGCTTCCCCCAAGTTTTCTAGGATGCTTGAGCAACAACTTGCACATCCTCCTCCGGCAGCTCTGCCTGGAGCCCGGCCAGCCCCAGCCAGCACACACGCCCTTCCTCCTCCCAACGTCTGCTGACGAACACGGGCTCTCAGCACATCAAAACCAGCCTAATTTTAAATGACAGTGTCATCTTTATTTTTAAAATAACTGTAACACAGCCGTGCCTGGCGCTCCTCCTCTGTGGAGGAGTTTGACACTGCCCGGGTGCTCTGAGCAAGGGCGGTGGCTTCGTGCCAGGACTGGAGCTTTAAGGACTGGGACATCCCTGGGGTGAGACTGCTTTCAGTCCCCCCTGTGCACACCTGGGACACCTGTGGGGCAGCACAGGAGCTGGGGCTTGGGGCAAGGGGACACAATCCCATCCCTCCTCTCCCAGAGACCCTGTGAGCCCAGGGGGGCTGCAGAAGTTTCTTGGACCAATCCTGGGATGTGGCACAAGGGTCCCTCTAGCCCTGGGAGCCAGCCCAGTTGGGCTTTAAAGGCTCCTGCTGTCCCTCTCCAAAACTGCAGCAGCACTTTTATCCCTCTCTAGCCAGGACCTGAAATTCCACAGCACTCCCAGCCCCCCTGGGAAACCCTCAGCCCTGCCTGCAGCCACCACCACATTTCCACCATCCAACAAACACTGGCTGAGACACAGCGTGGGACACATCCACCTGCACCATGGCCTGAGCCTGCAGCCTGCCTGCTCCTGATCCCAACTCTGCTCCAAACCCTGCTCCTGATCCCAGTCCTGTTCCTGATCCCAACCCTGCTTCTGATCCCAACCCTGCTCCAAACCCTGCTCCTGATCCCAGCCCTGTTCCTGATCCCAGTCCTGTTCCTGATCCCAGCCCTGCTCCTGATCCCAGTCCTGTTCCTGATCCCAGTCCTGTTCCTGATCCCAACTCTGCTCCTGATCCCAACCCTGCTCCAAACCCTGCTCCTGATCCCAGCCCTGCTCCCAATCCCAGTCCTGTTCCTGATCCCAACTCTGCTCCAAATCCTGCTCCTGATCCCAATCCTGCTCTCAATCCCAGCCCTGCTCCTGATCCCAGCCCTGCTCCAAATCCTGCTCCTGATCCCAACTCTGCTCCTGATCCAAAACCTGCTCTCAATCCCAGTCCTGCTCCTGATCCCAGCCCTGCTCCCCACACGGATCTGCCAGGAATGACAAACTGAGGGTGAATACAGAAATAAAATTATCTAAACAGAGTCCAAAGACCTTCTGGGCCTGCAGCTGGGAGAAGAAAAGCCCCTGGGTGAGGGATGGTGGTGGGGCTGCAGCAGGACAGTAAATCACTGCTTAAAAGCAAATGTAAGGCCCAATAAAGGAGGAAATAATGGAAGAGGCTGGCTTTGCGAGTCATTGCTGCATGAACCATTTACTTTAATTTTTAATTTAAAGTAGGAAACAATACTCTAATAGTCTATTTAAATTGGCAGGGAAATTTGTTCTCCCAACATGGAGCTATTCCCTGAATTTCTACATGTTTGTTGAATTGCCTGATCAAATAACTCAGCAGAGGTGATAAAGAGAGGAAAGGAAAGTGAGTATGTTCTCTTTGGTCTGTCACTCCAGCTGAGGCTCTGTGCCTCCCCACTGAGGGGTGGGCAGCGAGTTCCCACCAAACCACGACACGAAATCCTGGGATGAGAGCACCCTGCGCCCTCCCCTGAGGCTGCTTCACCTCTCTGGGCCCAGGCTCACAAACAAGTTGTTGCAAGCAGCTGCTCCATCCTGTTCCACATCTGTGCTGCAATCCAGGTTCGATTATCTCGTTCCCCAGGCACCCCACAGACCCACCCCACCTCTCAGCACCCCTCTCACCTGAACCCCAAAGCCAGGAGCACACCTGCAGCAGTGTCCCACGCAGGAGACGTGTGCTGTGCCCTGTCCTGAGGATCAGGACCCACCCTCACATCCCCAGACCCCTGGGAGCTCCTCTCGGGGGAATCAGCGGTGACATAAAACAGGAGAGACCCGGCTGCCACCAGGTCCCCACCAGAGGCAAGGAAGGGACAGCAAAACCCAGCTGGTGTCCTGGGAGTAGCCACCCTGAGCCTGTCAAAGCCAACTCCTGCAGCCAATTCCTGCAGCACAGGCCCCAGGGCAGAGCAAGGAATGCATTACAGAAACAATTCGGTATTCACAGCAGAGACAGGAGCCACCGCTCTGCTCCTGGACACCCCCGACAACACAGCTGGAACAACAGCTCACAAACTCGCCAAAACTGGGTGGGACAGCACTTTTAGGTGTGTAAAAGCAATCCAGAGGGCTCTTTTCTCTTTTAAAAATTATCTATAATGCTTCTCTAAGTAATTTTCTCTGAAACAGCTTCTTAAGCAGAGGACAAACCCCGGCAGGCGCGGTGACTCCAGCTGGGTGAGCCGTCAGCCACTGAAGCAGCAGCTGCTGGAACCAGGAATAAAAGCCTGAAGTCAAGGCTTAAGACCTCACTGGCTTAAGTGCTTTAGAAGCAAAATAAAAGCTTACAAACTCCATGTAAAGTTACTGCTATTACAGGCTTAAAGGGTTACCAAAGAGGAGAGGGAGATGGAGGGAGCAGCGGCAAAAGCACGTGATCTGAGAACTGACACGGATCATGACACAGAACCTGCTTCTCTGAGGCTCCTCTGCTACCACCTTGTCCTCAAAAAGGACAAAGAATTTTTTTGAGCAATAATCCTGAGCAAAAAAAGCCAAGCAGGGGCTCCCCTGGGCCTGTGTGGGTGCCAGTGGAACTCACCATCACCACGGCTCCCCGCTCTGGGAGGTGGCACCGATGCTCCCAGAAAACTCTCAGAAAGACTGAGCTGCAGTCCAGGGAATGTTCACTGGGTTGTCTGGGTTGGGGAACAGATTAGAGGCAAAGAAAAGCAGCAAACAATAGAAACTTAGATATTAAGAGTGGGCAGAGTGGGGAAAAAATGTTCTGTTCGCTAAAGAGACAGACAGGGAGATGGAGAAGCAGCAACAGGAATGACTCAGGTCATAGAGAAGAACAAAAGAAATCTGCTCTAAGCAAACAAACCCAGGCAGGATGAAGGCCATGAAAACCTGCAAGACAGAGTGCACAAAAAAACCATATTTTCCAGAAAGCCGACAAAAACACGTCTGTGGGATTGAGAGCACAATCAAAGCTCAGCATGAAAAAGGCTGTGAGGGAAGACACTGAAGAGGCAGACACGGCGCAGAGCCTGGGGAGAGCAGAGCAGAGAACACGGCGAGCGCTCGCCCACGGGCTCCCCGGGAGAGAGCTCGGGCCACAGACACCGACTGCACTCAGAGATGCTCTGGGTGAGGATTCTTATGGAATGAATTCCCATGATGGAGCAGATCTGCAGCTCCAGGGGGTCCCAGTGCAGTGTAAGGGGTTGGGAAGGGGAGCAGGGGGTGCCCGTCCATCCCCCACAGCCACGCTGGGACTGAAGTCCTTCAAGTGAATTTATTTTTTGAATGAGCCAAAATAACAGGAATGCCGAGGTTGAAAGCACTGGAGTGAGTTCAAAAGACAACGTTTCCACTGGGAAATAAATCTCTCACCATTTTGTATAATTAGACAAGGAAAATGAAAAACAATTTCAGAAAGAATTCCCAGAAGCAATATCCAAGGAGGAGGCGGGAGGTGTGCTGGGCAGGAATGTGGGGCTGGGCTCTGCTGTCACTGCCACACAAACACCGCTGGCATCTCTGGGCAGCAGGGCTGAAGGAGCTCCAGGAGCAGTGACAGATGTGACACAGGAGCACAGCTGGGACAGGAGCAGTGACAGATGTGACAGGAACACAGCTGGGACAGAAGCACTGACAGATGTGCCACAGGAGCACAGCTGGGATAGGAGCACTGACAGATGTGACACAGGAGCACAGCTGGGACAGGAGAAGTGGCAGATGTGACACAGGAGCACAGCTGGGACAGGAGCACTGACAGATGTGACACAGGAGCACAGCTGGGACAGGAACACTGACAGATGTGACACAGGAACACTGGCAGATGTGCCACAGGAGCACAGCTGGGACAGGAGCACAGCTGGGATAGGAGCACTGACAGATGTGCCACAGGAGCACAGCTGGGACAGGAGCACAGCTGGGACAGGAGCATTGGCAGATGTGCCACAGGAGCACTGGCAGATGTGCCACAGGAGCACAGCTGGCACAGGGAGCTCCAGAGGCACATCCCACCCATCACCAGTGCCCTGGGAGCACAGCTGGAGTGGTGGAGGGTCGTGGCCCCCTGGAATCCTGGAATTCCCAGCCCATGAGGAGGAGCCTGGCAGAGCCTGAGGGGCACACGCTGCAGGAGGGGCACACAGGGGAACAGAGGAGGGAGGGGAGCAGCCCTGGTTTGGGGCAGTGCTGAGTTTGGGAGGTGAGCGCAGCAGGCACAGCTCGGGGGTGGCACAGAGCCCGGGGCACAGAGGGCACAGCCCAGGGGACACAGTGGCCCCAGTGGCCGGTCTCAGCTGCCATCTAGTGGGGAGCAGTCATGGGGCACCCCCGGCTCGGGGCTGGCTCCGGATCCGGCAGCACTGGGGTGGGAAAAGCCCTCCCAGCCCATCGAGTCCAGGCTGTGCCCCATCCCCACCTTGTCCCCAGCCCAGAGCTCTGAGTGCCACCTCCAGGGATGGGATCCAACCCTCCCTGGGCAGTTCCAGTGCCTGAGCTCCTTTTCCATGGGGAAATTCCTGCTGCTGTCCACCCTGGCCCAGCCTAAGGCTGTTCCCTCTCCTCCTGTCCCTGTTCCCTGGGAGCAGAACCCAAATCCCACCTGGCTGCCATCTCCTGTCAGGGGGTTGTGCAGAGCCAGAAGCTCCCCCTGAGCCTCCTCCACACTCATTCTCCACAACCTTCCCTAAATGCTTACCTTGTTCTTTGCCACAAGACACAGCCTAATTTGTGCCTCTCCTAAACCCACAGCCCAGCACAGCCACCATCAGCCAACACAGCTTTTATTCCTGACTCAGCTTCCAAGGATGTTTCACAATCGCTCTGGCCTCCACCATATACATTTGCAAACTGCACCAGCAGAGGAGCAAATCCATGAGAAACTGATCCTGAGTATCTTAACAAAACCAAACACCACTGCTCCGACATGGACTTGGCAGCTTCTCCTGTTTCCAGCCTCTGCAACATGGAAGAAAACCCAAAGTCAACACGGGGGCTTTATCCAAATGAACACAAGTGGTAAAGAGTTAACGGCGTGATGAGAGCTGTCTGGAGGCTGCTCTGACTGTGAGACACACCGTAAATCTTCTCAAGTTGTGACAAATGTCTTGGCTAATGCAGCCACATTCTATGTTTAAATCTAACTAAGATGTAATTTGACATTTGGGTTTACTTTTTTCATTATAATCAAGAAACAAACTCCAGTCCGTGCTAATCTCTCCACAGCCTGAATTTGCACGTGGAATTACCATCCCCACCGTGCCAATCCCTCCCCACACTCTGCAGTCAAATCAAAGGAAAACCAGACATTCTTCCCAGCAGGGTTCTTTGGTTACAGAAATACAGTCAAAGCACAGGATGGATATTTCTAGGAGTCCAAAGGTTCAATCTCATCTCTTGCCCAAGGAAATCCCCGTGGAATAGGTAACACGAAGATAACACGCTGCACCCTGGTGTTGCAAGGTAAGAACCCAAACAGAACAGCCCACAGCTGCATTTTTGATGGCTGGAGGAGGATAACTGAGGACAAGGAGCTGCCTCATGTGTCAACACACACCACCCTCAGCAGCAGAGTGTCTCTTGGATCTGTTTCCATGCAGGAGGCATTCCCACTGCACACCTGGAAGGGCAGTGTAAGCCATTAGCAATTATGGCAGAAGGAATTAATGCACAGCCACAACCCCTGACGTGCTTGGTGAGCCAGCTGGCCCCACTCAGTGATGGGCACAACAGGGGACAACAGCAGCACTCAGCTGGCACCACAACCTGGAGTTCTCAGAAGCAGATTCTGGAACAGGATAATCCAGGCAGTCCTGTCCTGGTTGCTCCACAGAACCTCTTGCATGCACAGCTCTTTGCAAGTCCCCAAAATCTGTGTCTGCACCGCTGCAGACAGGTTCTGCATCCTGGAAACATCAGCAGCTCCACACACAGAGGGGTGAGCGCTTCCCTGCAGCTCCTGTCACCCTGCCTGGCTTTGCCAGCCCTGCCACAGCAGGGGTGGGCAGTGGGAGGCTGCTGAGCAGGCTGCAGGAGCACAAGACTCTGTTCAGATTAGGAGCAACAATGCACATTTTGTCTCTGAAGAAGTGGTGGCACCAGAATGGAGGCAGGAGTTTGTTTAGGAGGGATCAAGACAGCTGGAGCTGGAGAGGGCTGTGCCACTAGAGCTGCCCCAGGGCTCAAGAGCCAAGGGTGGAGGAGCTGGTTCTCCCAGACAAGGACCCCTTTTCAACAGGTGATAGAAAAATCAGACCTCACTGGCTGTCACAGAACCAGAGAATGGTGGAATGGTTTAAATTGGAAAATCTCATCCAGTCCCACCCCCTGCCCTAGGCAAGGACACCTTCCCCTAAACCAGGCTGCTCCAAGCCCTGTCCAGCGTGGATCTGGGCCAGGGATGGGGTAACCAAGCTTCTCTGGGTGGGTGTAAATTGAAACAAAAGAGGTTCAGCCTTGGGGTCAGGAGGCCAGGGAAGCAGCTGGGCTGGAGCCCAGGCAGGCTGTGCCTCTCCCCCCTCGGATGCTCTCAGCTCCCGAGCGGGAACACCCGAGCAACTGCTCTGAGCAGGAGGCTGGACCAGAAACCTCCTGAGCTCCCGTCCTACCTGAATTACCTGATGGATCTACGACTCCAGGCTGGGACCTGGCTGCAATCCACCACGCAATCCTTTCCCTGAAATGCAGGGCAGCACCTCCCACACGCAGCCTCCCCATGTCCCAGCTGCTGCACGTTCCAGAGGCGAGCGCTTGACCGAGCCCAGCGCTCACAGAACAGCCTCATGTGTCTGCCTGCCTTCAATGAACACTTCTCCTGACAAACAAAAACCTTCCCATGGATCTGGGGGGGATCTGCTCAAACCAGGACCGGTCTGTGGGAGCAGGCTGTGCTGGGATGGGACACCCTGCACGCAGACAGCCGCTCCAAAGCCACCCAGGCTGTCACGGAACGGCCCAGCCTGCTCTGCCTCTCCACATGGCTTCTCCTCATATCCCAAAACCCTGCTGGCCATGAGCAGGCACAGAGGCCACAGACTGGTCTTGGCTGCTTGGCAGTGCCACGGGAAAGTCACCACACGAAGGTGGGATGGGCCACACCGTGCGGGACCTGCTCAGAACCAGCCAACCCTCCTCAAGCTGGCAGTAAGGTTTGCAAACGCATTCCAAAATAAAAACTAACAACAGTGAGTTTCCTGAAAACCCCCAGAATCCCTTCCAGAGGTGAGGAAGCCTTTGGCACAGCAGGAGCAAACCCAGGGAATGGGGGCCACACTCCTCCGCTCACATGAAATGTACAATTCTCTACCAGACCCAGCAACGGCTGCCAAGGAGTCGCAGGACTCCAAAAGCCCTGGAAATCTACAACGTATTTTCTTCCACTGCTCTTTTTGCCATGTTTTCCTTTCAGCACGGCAGAGCAGCATGTTTGTGCTGGCCAAGCCTACCCTCCTCCTCTCCACCGCACCTCCAAGCAATCCAAGCACGGGAGATACAGTATTACCTCAAATATTTAACCAAGGGATTAAAGGATTCTCTTGGCAGGAGGCAGGAGCTGCCACACGGATCCAGCCCCGCTGCGTGCCAGCGGCTCCACAGCGAGCAATGTGCCCTGGGCTGGCCAGCACTGCCTCTGCTTTGGGGCCACAGCTCCTGCTCACCGGTTCCCGGCCGTCCATCGCCTCCATCCACAGCCTCCGCTCCTCCTCCGACAGCGCCTGCATGGTGATGACGCCGGGCCTGCCGGGAGAAAGGGAACGGCGTCAGTGAACCGCGGCACGGCAAGAAAAGGTGCCAGAGATGAATTTGTCACGAGAGGAAGAGGGAAGGAGGGCAAGCTCCTTCCCAGCCGGGCCCCAGCACAAGGAGGACAAAAGCCATGGACATCCCTGCAGGTCCTGACTGCGATCAGCAAGCGAGCAGAGGACATCTCCAACAATCAACACAATTTTCCAGTGGTTTTGTGCAAGAGCTGGGTGCCAAATTCCTCCTGTGGCCCTCAGCCAGCTCACCTGCACCGGGTTAAACACGTCCATGCAATGGCAGGAGAAGGCAAGGAAGGTAACCAAGGAAGGTAACGGAGCAAGCCCCGCACATCCCCCGTGTCTCACCACCACCCCGAGCACCTGACCCATGGAGGAAACTTCTGCTGTGCAAAGCATTTCATCCCCAAGCTGCAAAGCATTTCATCCCCAAGCTGCTCGTGCCCTCGTGGCTGTGCCAGCCCCAGCCCTGTCCATACCCTGCTGACAGACACAGCAGTGGTGGTGACACTGCTGCGTGTCCCCTCCTGCAGCCTCACAGGGGAGCAGTGCAGGAGTCCAGGGTGCCCCAGGGTGCTGCTCCTGCCCCCAGCACTGTCACACACACACCAGCCCTGTCCTGTCAGCCCAGCCTCCAACAAACAGCCCTGGGACTGCTCATTTACTGTAATGAGAAGGGGAAGGGACAGGCCTGAGTGCTGCACACACAGCACAGGAGCAGGGGACAGCTCTGGCACTGCCCTTGCCCGAGGGCCAACGCCACCTCCACTCCTGGACCACCCCCTCCATGCAAGGAGTCAAACCTCAATTACCTGCTCTGTTAAGCGTGACCAGCAAGGTGAGGGTGGTTTTGGCAATCAGAATGTTTGCACAGCCTCGGGTGTGCGGGGTGTGGGGACACAGAGGGTGGGAGCTGTGATCCCACACCAGGAGCTGCCATCTCACTGTGCCGTGCTGGGCTGCCAGGGTTTCCATCTCCACATCCCAGCTCATCCTGCATCCCAACACTCCCAGCTGGCTAAGCCTGCAGCCCCCAGCCCTGTGCCTTTGTGCTGGCTCTGCAGCCCCAAGGGGTGGCCACATCCCCGGGCTCAGACAGCGAGACCTGTCCGTGTGTCTGCTCCGGAGCTGCCGCTCCCTCCCCAGCAGATTCCCTGGCAACAGCAGCAGGCAGGGAGGCTGCTGGTGCTCCCTGCCCCTGGGGATTCAGACACACAAGCTGAGAGAGCAGAGAGCCTCTGGTGCTGCTCTTCCCACCCGTGGGGATTCAGACACACGAGCTGGGAGAGCAGAGAGCCTCTGGTGCTGCTCTTCCCACCCGTGGGGATTCAGACACACAAGCTGGGAGAGCAGAGAGCCTCTGGTGCTGCTCTTCCCACCCCAGCAGAGCACGGGAGCACCGGGCACACGGAGGGAAGGGAAGGGAAGGGAAGGGAGATGGAAGCTCAGGAGCTGCCAACTGCCTGTGAGTGTTCCACAGAGCACGAAGGCTCTGCTCCCTTCTCAACCCCCAAAAAAACCTGATAAAGCCTGGGGAGAGAGGTGACTTCTAACTTGGACTTCCCTGGGGTGATTCAGCAGGAAAACGTGAGCTGCACCAACACTCTGCAGATGCCCTTTGGTCCTTGATAAGAGCCTGTAAGAAAATTAAACTTTAACAGGGGCTCTCAAGAGGTGGGTTTGGCCCTTCTGCTGCTGCTTTGTGGCACACACAGGCCAGGAACCGAGGATTAACCCTTCTCCCTGACCCCACTCTCCATCCAACCAGCCCAGCTTCCAGCACGCACACGGCAGCTCAGCACTGTCCCACCAGTGGAAGCTGTGCCCAGGTCCAAAAACCAGACATAATGTGCTTGATCTCTGCTAATCCCATTGGTGAGTCAGTCAATACTCACCAGCTTAGTGGTTTGGAAGTTAACTCACTTCAGAGGGAAGAGGAAACCACTTAACCATTGCCCCATCTGAGAGGGAAAACGCTCCTCATCCAACAGCAAATATGTTCAAAGCAGTGCACAAAGCTCCTCCCTGTGCAGGTACAAAGGGACTCAAGAGCAGCCCCTGGTACCTGAGGAGCTGCAGTGGCCACTTCAGCCTGGGCTTGGGTCTGACTTTAAGCCAAGCTGCTGCTGAAGGCACAGACACCTCAGTCAGAAAGCCCTGGAAGGGCTCTAGCTCAGCTAGGGACACACAGGAAAGGAAATTCTGGGATTGCTGTCTCTTTAGCCAAGACATTAGAACAGAGGCATTTAAACCCTCCATTCATGGCATGCTGGGCACTGGGCTCCCAGTGGCAGAGCAGGGTCCCAGAGTGGCAGTGCCAGGTTCCCCCAGCACAGGGCACAGGTGATAACAGCAAAATGTTTGTTCATCCTCTGAGCAGGTAACAACTCCTCGGGCTTCACTTCAAAGTCAAACTTCTTTAACAGCATGAGGGGAGGGGCTGTGAAGCTGAATCAAACCCGATTTCCAATGCAAATAGCTCTGCATTTCCTCCCCCAGTGTTTACTTGCCAGGGCACCCATTGCATCACTTTCCTGAGCAGAGCCATCTTCCTGGCTGTGATAAATTTAAAATGCACCCACACATTACACCTCATTCATTATGGATGTGGCCCATGATGCCCACGGGGCTCCATGTGCTCACTGCCAGGTCGGATGGCACTGGAGCAGCCTCTGCCAGCAGCAGCCCTGCTGGAATCACTGCCTGCAACCAGCATCATCCTCACCGAGCCCCTTCCACAGCTCCTCCAGCGGTTATCTCCTTCAGCCACAGCAAAAACCTGCTCTGACATCCCTCCCCAAAAGAGAAACAAAACAGATCTGTCCCCTCACCCAACAAATGGCCCCGAGTACTGGGGGTTACAGGTAATTATTTATAGAGATAACACACAGTGAATACAGATTCTGCTGTGGGCTCCTCCCAACACGGGATGCACCTGGAGCCAGGTGGAGCCACCCCAGTCTCAGGACAGCAGGACACCCTCCTGGATCTGTCACCCAAGGTGCACAAACCTGAGCTGCTGTGGCAAACAAGAGCCAGGACCTGCTGATTCACTCCTAGGTGCTGCACCCCACATTTCCACCTGCGGGCACCAAACCCCTTTGCCTTTTTCTGGGACACAAGGAGGGGAAGGGACATTTTGGGATCAGAAGAAATTCATATCAAAATGGAGTGAGTGTAGGAGGGTGAGACCAGAGCAGAACATGGCAAACACTTAATAAGAAAGAGTATTTTCAATATGTTACAATCTAAAAATGGAAGATTTTTCCATATAAGACCACACAGGAAATTTGAATTTTCTCAATATCTCAGCTTTTGTGACAAATGGCCCGGCCTTAAGGAGCTGTGACTAAGCACACTGAGAAAATGAGAAACTGCAATAGCTTTTCCTTCTTCCAGGAAAACAAACAAATAAGGAAAGCAATAGAAACAGATAAGAACTTCCAACTGCTGTAGCAGCTTATCACAGCGAGACAATCTAAACTGCTGATGGAAACACACGAGAGTGCAATAACAACAGGGGCTGAGCTGGGCTGAGTGCACAGAGATGCTCTGAGCCTGAGCACAGCAGTGCAGCCCAGACTCCACCCCAGGGCCATGGCCAGGCACCAGCAGCCACAGGTGGCCCCAAAAATGGAATTAAGAGGGAAACTGACCCTGAGCTCAGCAAGTCTGAGCATCCACACAGAGCCCAGAGCAGCTCCAGCTCAGCCACCAGCAAGGGATCGGGGCCACCGTGGCCACCAAGGGGAAGGAGCCTCATCCCTGACTGTGACAAGCCATCCCTCCCAGCTGTGACAGCCCTGAGGCTTTGTTTTAAAGGTCACTGGAAAGGTGACACCGGCAGAGGAACAGGGACAGGCTGCACCGCACGGGAGGCGCGGGGACACGGCAGAGCTGGGCTCACCTGGCACAGGTGAGCAGGGAACAGGTCCAGGTGAGCAGAGAACAGGTCCTGCCACAGTCAGAGCCCTGGCCCTGGCAGGTGCACTCCCAGAGCAAGGCCACCAGCCCTCCTGGGGAAATCCATCTGCTCAGGGGAGCACTTGGCAGGTGCCTGGCAGCTCTCCCACCCCCATGCCAACCACCCAGCCACCGTGCCAATTCCTTCAGGAAGGATTTAATAGACAGGGGGCTCAGGGAGCTTTGGAGTCCCCATCCCTGGAGGTGTCCAGGGAAGGGCTGGTCAGTGCTCTGGGCTGAGAACAGGTGAGGATCAGGCACAGCCTGGACTCGATGCTGGGGGGGTCTTTTCCCACCTCAGTGACTCTGGGATTGTGGTTCTGCAATGCCACTGTGCAGCAGGCAGAGTCCAGGGCTGGTACCTGCACAGTTCACTGCCCTTGTGACCCACCAAGAGGCCAAAGCCTGCATTTGAAAGCCTCCTGCTCCCCCAGAAGCCAGCTGGCACCTGGAAGCAGTTTGCTTCTGGCCCAGAGCAATGACCTACATTATCCTAAATGACAAGGCCCTTGTCATCAGTCAAATGACATACTCCTCCTCCCCAGGCTCATTTTGTAAGACACTGGCTGTCATCCCTGTTCACCTTGTTTACAAATCTAATTTAATGTGCAGAGACTACAAACAAGTTTAGTTAATGAAAAAAAAGAGCATTAACAGTAAAACACAGCATCCATCACACTGGGGGTGTATTTCAGCCAGACCCCAGGACACCATTCTGGGGTTCATTTTGCTGTAACAACACAACACAGCACCTCTAACTTGCTAGATTGAAGACAAGAACAATTTGTAAATGCCAGGCCAGGTTGGATGGGGGTTGGAGCAACCTGCTCTAGTGGAAGGTGTCCCTGCCCATGGCAGGGGGCGGAATGAGATGAGTTTTAAGGTCCAACAAAAACTATTCTGGGATTCTGTGACAAGGAAGCAACGCTGTAATAACAGACCAGGCTCCAGATTTTCAGCTTGGTTGTGCTGAATCATCTCTACAGGAGAAAAACCCACTTTTTTTCCCACCTAAGAAGGAACAGCTCTTAGCTGGTGCTATTGAGGGTGTCAGTGCTGAGCTCCAGCCCCGCAGCCCGAGGTGTCTGAGTTCCCAAGGCTGACAAAAGCCCATTTCTGTGCAGGAAGAGCCAAGGCTGCCACCTCCAGGCTGTCCCCAGAGCAGTGGAACAGCCCAGCCCTGGGAGCCTGGCAGGGTGAAGGTGATCTCCAGCACACCCTGCACTGACAGCAGGGCCTGATGCCCTGGTGGTGCCCAGAAAAACTTGTTGTTTCCTCCTCTTCTCAAGTTCATCTTGGGAATACCCAATGTTTTAGACATCTAATGACAAATTCTGATACAAGAGAATGCAGAGCTGCCTGTATATTGGGAAAAAACAGCTTTTTCCTTCAGGTGTGTCCTGCTCCCCTGCTCTCTCAGGCAAATCCCTGCAGCAGGAATGTGTACATGAAAGGAGAAACTCCTCAGGTTTCCCCTTCCTGTGCTGCTCCCCTGCCATGATTTACATGGAGCACAGCAGATTTCTGGAGCAGCTCCTGATCCCATGCCTGGCAGGCTCCAAACATCAAGGGAGGCTTCAGCTGCCTCTGAACACGCTGAAGTGAATTATTGTGGCTCCATTCTCCTTCTCCCACTTTTAGTTTGATTTTCACGTTATAAGAAAATATCCCCAGGGCACAGCAAAAAAAAAAAATAATTCCTGTGTCAGCAGAAATTCTGCAACTTTCTGGAGAAAAGCACAGCTCCAGAGAGTGGGAGGCAGCCCCAGGTTATCTCATCCCTCAGCCAAGTCAGGCTCAGCTCCCCACCCCGAGCCCTCCCTGCCACGGGCTGGCACCGTAACGCTGCTGGAGCACAGCCTGGCCAGGAGAGCCACCAGGGGTTACTCAACACCCACATTTTCATGAACTCGGGTTTTTCTGAGACCTCCAGGGAATTCCTGCAGAGGAGAGGGCAGCTGGACCACGGACAGGGACACAGCTGGGAGAACACAGTGAGTGCCTCTGGAGCAGGCTTTTGTGAACTGTGTGAACTTGTGCAGCGAGGGAGACCCAGGGCAGTGACTAATTCCTCTTGGAATAGCAACACCAGCCTGCCTTTCCTGTTTCTATGGGTCAGCCATGCACCATGCTGACTGGTATGGTAACAGCTCTCACTCCTGGCTGCCAGAGACTGAATCCACACATTCCTCTGGTCCAGCTGCTGTGTGGTAAGTCACAGCAGAAGTGGTTTCCTTCTTCAGGAAAAAGGAGTGAGAGTGCCTGCAGGCATGAGCCAGAGGTCCATCATCACCCATCCACGGCGAACCAGCAACAGGCACTCCAGCAGAAAAGCTGACACTGTTCCAACACGTACCCAGCGTTGGAAAGAGGCAGCACAGCCCTCCCAGAGCAGCCACAGAACACTTCTCCAGGCTGGCAACCGCTCACCTGGTGTGGCCAGAGGCTGCAGAAGTGCTAAAACACCCTTAAAGTCAGAGAGACTTGAGTCAGAGACCTGTAAACCAAAGCACTGACTCAGTACACGGAGAGCACGTGGCTGGAAAGGTGTGATTCCATGGATGAGGGCTCTCCACTCACGGAGGGTGTGACTGAAGGGGAGAAACACGGGAACTGCACAGGAACTGTCCCACAGCCACGTGCAGGAGCACAGCCCTTCCCTCCACACAGTCAGCACAGTCCCTGCAG
The DNA here is from genome assembly GCF_030490865.1 of Poecile atricapillus. NCBI lineage: Eukaryota > Metazoa > Chordata > Aves > Passeriformes > Paridae > Poecile > Poecile atricapillus. The sequence goes on from NC_081261.1 coordinate 1,047,659, forward strand.
CCTCCTGGCAGCACTCACCGATCCACAGCCTCCACATCAAAGCAGAACCTCTTCTCAATGGAGTCTGTTTTCCGCCGTGTGCAGGATTTCAGGGTGACAGCCTCATCCTCCCCCTGAGAAGAGACAAAATCCCAGCTGAGGCCAAGAACAGCCAGCAATCACAGGCCTGTCCCCAGCAGCCACCTCTGTCAATGAGCAGGTTCAAACCTGGGGGCATCTGGCAACATCACCCTGCTAAAGACATCTATTTGTATTTCTGGCAGGAGGACTTGTCTTTTCACCCATATTTAGTCCAAACCCCTTCATCAGGAGCCTTCCCTTCAGGGTGCTCATGATTCAATCTGTGCATTAAGCACCACACAACCCATTTTTCATGTGGGCAGGTAATGCTGGACCACAACTTTTGGGCAAAATCAGCTTTATTTTCCACTGCTGAACAACACTCCATAGACCTGCTGGCAGTTTGCACTCCACGCTGCGTTTTTGGCAGCATTGTGCACACCAGGACTCTTAACAGGAGCAAACATGTCTTAAAACGTTTATTATATAACAAAGCAATGACAAAACCATTCTCCCATCCAGAGAAGGCCTCTTTGCATCCAAGCTGTGCTGGATTTCCACAGGGCTGAGCAGTGATCCAGCAGGATCTGTGAGCACTGCTGTCCTCTGCTGGAGGAAATCCTGCCTCAGCCCCTGCCAGCACAGACACTTCTGCTGCAACTGTGAAATTCCACTGATGACTTCAGAGAAAATGAATTCTGAAGGAGTTCCTGCAGACAGACACTTTTCTGGGCTCTCTGTGCTGTTCCTGATGACACCTTGGCTGACCACCCTGTTCCCTGACATCACCATTATTCCAGGAAACATATTTAGAATCACTTAGATTGGAAAAGACCTCTAAGATCACGGAGCCCAAAAGCTGCCCAGAACAGCCCAGCCCACCCCTCACCCAGCTCCTCACGTGCCACAGCTACATGTCCATTAAATCCTGATGATTTATAAGAACCAGGTGACTCCCTGGTTCTCATCCATAAACTCCTGCCCACTGCCACCATCACTCAGCTCCTGACACAGTCCCACTCATCTCATCCCACTGTGCCTCTGTTTTCCTGCTGCACCGTGGCTCCCAGCCCCTCCTGTTCCCACCTGCAGGCACTGCTGTGATGCTCCCCTGTGGGGCTCTGGACCTGCCCTGTTTTGGGGAGAAACCCTCATTCCCTCTCACGTGCTCCCACGGTTTCCTACTCCCCAGGAAGGCTCCTGGACCAGGCAAGGCACCCAGCACAGACCCTCAAGAGCTCCCTGCAGGTTCAGTGGCCTGTCCTGGTGCCCCCAGCCCGCCCCACTGCTGGCACAAGGCTGCTCCCACTCTGCCCAGAATTCCGGGAATGTCCCCGCTCCAAAGCCACCAATAGCCAGCTCTGGCCACAGCCCAGGGTCACGGGGGGCTGGCAGCAGCTGTGAGCCAGGAGTGATGGTCTCCTCATGCAGCAGCCTGGCAGCAGTGCCAGTGCAAGCTCTGTGCTCACCTGTCCATGTGGGCACCACGGCCAGGGCTGCCCCAGCACGGGCAGTGTCCCACTGTAACCAGGGTGCTGCAGGTCCCAGTGTGAGCACAGCCCTGCACAGGGGCTCCAGCCTGGCCCTGGAGAGGGGCCCTGGCTGCTGGGACAGCCCTGAAATGGGAAGGGACCAGACAAAACACAGGACAGCCACTGATGATTACAAGGCTGGGATATGTTAATGCTGAGCTATAATGAAGATGCTCCAAGGCAAGAGGAAATTAATTTTAGAAGCTTCCCTGCCCACAGCCGGCTCCCTGTGCCAGCAGGAAGCCGTGTGGGAGCCTGTCCAGCTGCCCCAGGCACTCCCCAGCAAGGGGACTGTGTTTGCAAACCCAGCTGGGAACTCTGAGGAGAGCTCCAGAGGAGGAAAGCCTGCCCTGGATACAGCCCTGGGAGCACTGGGACACAGCATGTGCTGGCTCCCCACATCCCACATCCACTGCTCCCCCTGCTCCTCACACCTCCTCAGGGCCAACTGGAGCTCCAGGCTCTCCTGTGGCTCTGTCCAAAACAAAACAACTTCATTGGCCGAGTCACAGGATCATCAGAGACTCACAGAATGGTTTGGGTAGAAAGGGCACTCAGATCTCATCTTGTTCCACTCCCTGCCATGGGCAAGGACACTTCCACTCCACCAGCTTGCTCCAAGCTCTGTCCAGCCTGGCCTTGGACAAGTCACAGGCATTGGAGAAGGAGCAAAACAATGAACAGGTTCTCTAGTCCATGCCTTGGAGCAGGAACGAGGCACTGGGGAGCAGGAACCCCTGGAGCTGGAGCTGCTGGGTGCCTGTGGCTGGCAAAGATCTGTGGGCTCTGGGGGTTTCCTGTCTTTTCTTTCTCAAACCAGGTGCCAAGTTCATTCCCCGTGTGGCAGCCACTCAGCCTGGAATGAATGTGACCCACTTCACTGCACTTGTGTCACCTTGCCTAAAAGGTGGCACAGGTTGAGCCCTGGGAGAGGCTGCAGTGCCACACGTTCCCTGGCAGGACCCAGTCCTGCTCCCAGCACTCACCCCCTTTAATCCTGCTCCTTTTTCTCCTGCTCCCTGCCAGCACTCACCCCTTTTCCTCCTGATTTCTGGTCGAAGGGCACCATGGTGATGCGCTTGGATTCCCTCTGGTAGGTGCAGTAATGCTTCACCCAGGAAGTGCCAAAGTGACCTGCAGAGCAAGCACAGGGTTCATGCCCAGAACAGTTTCAGTGCCCTCACATTAGGACCTGCTGTGTTTACCCATCATTTCACGTGCCAGACTCCTGTACCTGGAGGACTTTTACAAGGCAGTGGCAGTGATTCTCCCTGGCTGCCACATCCCCACTGAATTCCCCCCTCCCTGGGTTAATCCCTGTCTTGCAGGGATTCTGTACCTGCTGAATCAGCCTTCATTCCCCAGGCTCCCACCCACCACACCCCCCAGCCCAACACCTACGCTTCTCCTGCACGTAGAGATACCCCTCCATCGTGTAAGGGCTGATGTTTTTGTGTTCGTGGGGATTCTCCTTCATCTTCTTCATCAAAGCTTCAACCTCTGACCTCGTTCCTTCAAAGCGGTTTCTTGTCTGCAAATTAAAACAGGAATGTCTTCTCCAGGGCAGGGAGCAGTGCCTGGCTCTGCAGCACTTGGGGTGGGGCTGGGTCCCTACAGCCCTGTGGGAAATGGGACTGGGGAGCCCAGGGGCAGCCACAGGGCACCCTATGCTTCCTAAAGCAAAAATATTACAACAATCGGCAAGGCCTTCCAGAACTTTCAGAGGTCTTACAAAAATAGGGAGAGTGATTTTTGACATGGGCCAATAGTGATAGGACAAGGAAAATGGATTTAAACTAAAAGAAGAGAGATTTAGATTGGGTATTAGGAAAAAATTCTTCCTTTCACAGATTGCCCAGACAAGGTGTGGCTGCCCCTGGATCCTTGGCAGTGTCCCAGGCCAGGCTGGACAGGGCTTGGAGCAACCTGGGACAGGAGAAGGTGTCCCTGGCCATGGCAGGGGTGGCACTGGATGGGATTTAAGGTCCCTTCCAACCTAAAGCAGTCTGGCATTCTTTAATTAAAATACACCAGAAGGTGAGGTGGCTCTGCCAGACACTGACAGTGATGGGCAGGGGGCACAGGGACACCCCGGGCACGGGGACACCCCGGGAACAGGGACACCCCAGACACAGGGACACCCTGGGCACAGGGACACCCCAGACACAGGGACACCCTGGGCACAGGGACACCCCAGACACAGGGACACCCTGGGCACAGGGACACCCCAGACACAGGGACACCCTGGGCACAGGGACACCCCAGACACAGGGACACCCCAGACACAGGGACACCCCAGACACAGGGACACCCCAGACACAGGGACACCCCAGGAACAGGGACACCCCAAACACACTCACATTCTGGATGCTGATTGTCAGCTCTGTCTTGAAGTCACTGAAGTCCTTTGCGAGCTCGTAGCCGTGGTGGTAGAACGTGAAGAGCCCCTGCAGAAAGGCCAGGAGCTGCATTGGGAAAAAGCAAACGGAGAGGGTCAGTGGAGACCCAGAGGCAGCACTGCTGAGGGGAGGGGGCTGCCTGGAGGGCCCTGGGGAGAGGCTGGGCCCCCCAGGACCCCGTCTCACCACACCAGCCCCAGCTCACTTACAGGTTCCACAAACTCAAACATCTTCCTCTCCTGCACCTCCTGCACCTTGAAGACGTATTCCAGGGAGACCTCGTAGAAGTGCTGCCGGACCAGGTCCACCTGGCTGTCTGCCTGCAGAGGGGAGGCACAGGAAACACCAGCTCAGGAAGGAGCAGAGCTGGCTCTGATGGGAACACCCCCGAGCACAGCAAACCCAGCTCCAGCCCCCAGTCCCAGCTGGACAGATGGCACAGCAATAAATAAAAATCAGATCCACATGAGCACGCTCTTCCTTCAGCTGGGGAAAACGGGTGTGGGTCTCAGCTCCCCAACAGCCGGGCAGAAAACACACAGCAGAGGTGAGAAAATGGAAATCACCGTGAGCTTGACAAGAAAAGGCAACTCTCCCTTTTCTGGGAAGCATTCCCCCTCACCAGGGATGTCACATCCACATTTCACAGCTCCACACTGAATCCCCTTCCCTCGGTGGGGTCTGAGGCACACAAACCACTACAAACACCACACCAATTCACTTCCCAGTGCTCGGGGGAACAGGAGCCAGCACCTGAGCTGGGAGCTGCTCCCAGCGGCTGCAGGCTCCTCTCGGCAGCCGCCCGAGGCAGAGTCTGGCTGGGAGATGCCACCAGATGGCACCAGCAGCCAGCGCTGCTCCAGCGCACCTGCACAGCACCAGCATCCTCTCTGCATCACAACAAACCCCCAGCAGAATCCCAAACAAAATCCCAAAGAGAATCCCAAACAGAATCCCAAACAGAATCCCGAATCCTGTGCTGCATCCCGCAGAGAATCCTGCACACAATCCCAAATAGAATCCTGCACAGAATCCCAAACAGAATTCCAAACAGAATCCCAAACAGAATCCTGAATCCTGTGCTGCATCCCTCACAGAATCCTGCACACAATCCCAAATAGAATCCTGCACAGAATCCCAAACAGAATTCCAAACAGAATCCCAAACAGAATGCTGAATCCTGTGCTGCATCCCTCACAGAATCCCACCCAGGATCCCAAATCCCACCCAGCATCCTGCACACATCCCACCCTGACCCCACCTGTATCCCCTGAGGCACCTCCAGGCAGCCCCTCAGGGCTGTGCTCTGGCACAGGCTCACAGCTCTAAGAGCTGCCCATGGATCCTCCCCTCCCCAGCCAGAACTCCTCGAGCTCCTGTGCCCCAGAGCATCCCAAACACAAACCCACCCAAGGGCTCAGGCTCATTTAGAACCCACCACTCCCTGGGACACGTGCCTGCTTCCACATGGGGAGTTATTCCAAACCCCAAGGACAAGGCTGGCTTGCAGGCACCTCTGCCCAGATCCTGAGCCCTCCTGAGCCCTGATTTGCAGATGATCCCCTGTGCCACAGGTATTCAGGTATTTCTGAATTTCATGGTGTACCTGGGTGCAGGAGCCCCGTGCCCAGCAGTGCCCCAGTAAGGAGCAGCAGAGCACCAGCACCATGCCCAAAGGCAAGGACACAGATCCTGCAGGACCAACCCAGCTCTGGGAGTTCCAGGCTTGAAAGAAGCGATTGAGAACTCAGCATACTCCTCCAGCAGGAGCACCTGTCACCACAGCTAACCACCTCCTGAATCACTGATGGCTCTGAAAGAGTTTAAGGCACTAAGCCTGATCCCTCCTCCCCTGGAGCACAAAGCAGAGCAGGCTCTTGCAGAGAAGGAGACCAAACATCCGTGATTTGTGCTGGCACATGGGAAGCCTGCAGCAGAACCAGTTCCTTTCTGTTACACTCTTTAATTATAAACCCTCTCTCCTTTTTGATTGCTATCCATTTTGGGATCTCTCTGATTTACTCACCAAGACAGCTCCGTATCCTTTCATTACAGGAAAAGGGGAAAACCCAGCACCCACAGCCAGAATGAGGGAAAAAATGAGTTTACCGCCAGGACAATCATTGTTATAATCTGTGTGAGGCATTCAAAAAGCTCTCCACAGTCAGACATGGAAACTCAGAGGTTGCTCTCACCTCCTGAAGCTGGGACTCTTTCTTCTTGGAAGACAAGTTCAAGTGCTTTTCTAGGACACCACAGTATTTCTCAGTCTCCTTGTCATATTTCTTTTTGGCATCCTGCAAAACAGAACAAAAAGCGTGGCCCTGAACTCAGCAGCCCCAGAGCAGCTGTGACAGCATCCCTGTGGCACTGGGCAGGATGGCAGCCCCAGGTGGGAGCCAGCATGAGACAGCACCTGGGGGCAGCAGCTGGAAGCAGGTGAGGCTGCTTTTATCTGCCAGCATCAGGCAGCTCCAGGAAAGCAGCTTATGCTGCCAAAAGCCATGGCTTGAGGGAACCCATCCTCTATTCCTGGGGCCCAGTGCTTGGTAAAACATCCAGATCCAGCTCCAAACACAACAGAGTGAGGAAAGTGCTTTCTAAGCAGAACATCATCACAATCCCCCAGCCTGCCACCCCTGGCACGAGCTCCTCAGCGGTGGCACGTGGGACAGTGGCACAGCACCTCTGTTGTGGCAGGAGCATTCAGGACACCAACTCCCCTTTCCTTTGCACCTCTGGTCCCAGCCTGGCCACCCCAACACCCCAGGGCCCAGTCCATGGCAGCAGCTGCTCGTGAGCAGGTCCATTCTGGAGGATCCTCCGTGTTTGGCCGGGCTGGCACCGCTGCCGTGCGGCCCCGGGCGCTGCCATGAGCTGCTTGCAGGCAGCAGCAGGTTGTTATAACAACAGGGGAGCCACAGACAGTGGTTTTTATTTCAGAACAAAGGCAGGAAAGCAAGAGGAGGGGGGCCAGGCTGTCTCACAGCCGCCCTCAGCCACACCGGCGCTTCCCCGTCCTGCCAGAAGCGTCCGAGTTCCCTTTCAGCCCCCAGCGATGCTTTGGGGTGGGGATGCAGCCTGGGGCACTCAGGAAAATGTGAGCCCCTCCAAGAAAATCCTAATTCTTCCTCGCAGTAAGGAAAAAAGTTGGTTTCAGCTGGCATGCAGTTTTTTGCCCTTGGCGCGTTATTTGGCTGTGGGTGAACTCAGAACACTGAGGCACTTCCCAGGAGCTGCATCGCCCCCGTGTCCATCCCACAGCAGCACGCTGCCTCCTCCCACGCCTGAGCCCATCCTGCAGTGTGCCAGCTCCTGGCCAGCTCTGGGGGGCACTGCCTGCCTTACCTTGGCAGCCCCAATCTGCTCCTTGCGGAACTTCTCCAGCGGCGTGATCAGCACCTCGCTGGCGTTCTCGATCTGGGGGCAAAGACAGGCCCAGCTCACCTGCTGCTCCTCAGCTTCCCCATGGAAACCCTTCCACAGCCCCAGACACCCGCAGGCCTCTCCCCTCCCATCCCTGCAAACCTGTGAGCCCCCCCAGCAGCAGCACCGCCCGCTCTCCAGCATCAAAACTCCACTCCTGATGCTTTTCAAGTGTTCCCCATCAAACCCTCCCTCTCCTTCCTCTGCCCTGCCCTGCAGCTCCAGCCCTGGGGCTGGCAGTCACTGTCACCACGCTGTCCCAGGTGCCACCACCCCTGCTCCGGGGCCGTACCATGCGCATCCGCTCGTCCTCCAGGTTCCGCAGCACCGTGGCGAACTCCTGCAGAGACTTGGCTGGAAGGGACACAGAATCAGGGTTTAACATCCCATTTTTAATGAGAGAAACTGCTCAGAGGGGTTTTGTCTGTGTTTTTGGGAGGAGGGGTTGGGGTTTTTATTATCTTTGCTCTCTCCCTAGAAAGGTTCCTGCTGCCAACAGGAGAGCAGCAGAGCATCCCCAGGACCAGGCTGCCTCCTCCAGAGAGCAACATCCTCAGCTCAAAGCTGCCCTACCCAACAGTCAGGCACCCAGCAGCCCCAGAGCACAGCACTGGCCCCCAGCCATGGCCAGCACACGAGGGGCACAGCACCAGGGAGAGCTGATGAGGAGCTATTTCTGCTGAGAGACTGGGCACAAATAAACGAGCAAAGTTAAATCAGGGCTAAAGCTTCTTTGCTCTCCTGGCTCCAGAGGATGTGCACAGTAAGCTCTAAAAGTTCAGCTGGGGCAGGAGCAGGGTGAGAGAGGGAAGAGGCTGCAGGCACTGCCCTGTGCCAGGAGAAGCTCCGTGGCAGAGCCAGGCTTAGCCCAGGGAGCGAGGCCAGGCTGGGCACCGCTGATTCCCTCAAGCACGGGCTCCTCTGCTTCACAGCACACCCCCTAGCAGTGTACCCAGCCACAACCACCCCCAGATTCTCCTCTCCACTGCACAACATCCAGCTGAGATGGTTTCAGATACGGGCAATCTTCTCCCTTTCCTGTCTGGCAGGGACAGATTTAGGCCAAGGAGCAACAGCTGATTCCCTGGGGAAGGCTTTGCTGCTGTTGAACAGGAGGAATATGCTGTTCCCAGACCAATTCCTTCGTGTCCCCATGGGTGTTTCCCTGCTGTTCCCTGCTCAGGTGGCTCCAGGAGCAGCAGGACTCACCGATGCAGATCTCATCATCCGTCTCAGCGTCGCCGATGCAGCGGAATTTAAACTCGTTGAGGGAATCCGCGAACTTGCGCTTGGCGGCCGACAGGTCTGTGAGAGCAGGAGCAGGGAAAACAGGGATGTTACAAATGGGAAGGTCCCCAAACAGCAGGATGCAGGCAGACACATGATCCCAGCGGGAAATACCCACAGAGGGACCCTGGCACCAGGGAAGCCCCAGAGCGCTGCCCTTCTGCAGCCACCCCAGGGACACAGCCCTGTCAGCACCCCTAAAATACCCCACAGGAGATGAAACCCCACAACACCAAAAGAGGCACCCCAGAGCTCAGAGCTAGAGCCACGGGGCAGCAGCAATGGGGACAAGACGGTGACACTGCCCCCCAAGAGGTGGCAGCTCTGCCATCCTGTCCCACTGAGGCAGGACAGCAGCACAGAGCTTTACTGCTGCCCAAGCTGCAGATTCTCCCGAGATCTGGATCCTATTAAGTTCTTACTGGCAGTGACCTGAGAGGATGCAGGATTTCCAGAGCAGCCCTGTTAACCTGGCACACACAGCCTGTCCTGGGCACCACGGGGCCACCGTGTCCCTGCCAGCCCCGCCGGTGGCAGCGAGACACAGCGTTCACTTCCCCGTGCATTTCTTCACTCAAAACCCAAAATTCCATGGATTTTCCCCTTTCCCAGCATCAGTGGAAAACGTGTGTGCACACAAAGGCCATTTCCTCTTCTCAGACACCAACAGCCAAGAGATAACCACAGCAGAGTCCAAGTGGTTTGCTTTCCCCACGGGATAAGGGAGCTGGCAACTTTCTCCAAGCATTAAAGCTGTTTTCCCAGTATTGCTGCTGACAGCCCTGGGGTTAATCCTGCCCAGTCCAGTCCCGGCTGCCTTCACACAAGTGCTTCCTAAGGCAGCAGGAAATCAGCCAGCCAAGGCAGGCAGGGACAGGGAAATCCCCGGGAGCTTTCCCAGTGGAAAAGTACAGAGGGGGCTTCTTCAAGGAAAAGGTTCACACGTAACAGGATTTGCACTTTGCTCCCTGGAGGATGGAACGAGCATGGCTTCTACACCCTTCCCATGCCTGGAGCTGCCAGGAGCCCCCACTGGCACCCACAGAAGCAAGACACGTGTTTTTGGGGGAAACTTCCAGGTGTTCCTGGGCAGGGTTGAGGAGGGGGACTCAGGAGGGTGGGAGGGTTTGTTCCAGCTCAGCCCAGGGCTGAGCAAAGGGCACTGGGACCCGTGCAGCTCTCTCTGCTCCCTGCCCATGCTGGTGTCAGCAGCAGAGCAGCCTCCTTCCCTCCCCAGAGACTGCTGGGGCAGCACAGGGATGAACACCTGGGGGGAACTGAGCCTCTCCTCCACCTGAGAGTCAGGAGCAGCTCTGGGACCAGGCACAAGCCAGGGCAAAGCCAAGAAGCCTTTGGAGCCAGCAGCCCTGACAGCAGTGGCCCATGGTGCTTATAAATAGGCAAGGGAGAGGCAGGGGGAGAGGGAGATAACTCCTGGAGTGACTGTGATAAAGGACAAAATTAGCAGCAGGATCGGCCAAAGGAGAGAGGGGCAGCCGTGCCCACCCTGTGGGGCCCCAAATCCTCCCTGGGCTGCTGTCAGACCCTCCCATGCCCCAGCATCTCCTCTTCATAAAAGCTGGAGCCCCTCACCTACATTTTGGGACAACAGCCCTGCAGTGGAAGCAGGAAGGCACAGGGAGAACAGGGCACCCCCTCAATGAGCCTCGGATCCCAAGGGTTCTTCTTTCCCAGGGCTGTGAAAAAGCAAACCCAAAATCCTGCAAAGGCTCAACAGAATCTGCTGCTTCCTCTCAAGCACGAGCAAAACCACCCTGACACTGCACATGAGTCACACCAGGGCTGCACCGAGGGCTGACAAGTTTTCCTTCCAAGTTCTCTGCTGGCTTGATCAGTCAACCACAGCTGCAGGGAAAAACAGCACAAAAAGCCTGAAAAATCCTTCTGCCTGAGCAACACAACCAGACCAGGTTGCAGTTATCATCATCATCATCATCATCATCATCATCATCATCATCACCTCCCATGGCTCCCTTTTCCCACCTGGGCTCGGGAGGATGGGACAATCCCTTTGGGAAAACTGCCACACACAAATCCACCTGCACAGCTACAGCAACCAAGGACCTAAATAAAATGTCCTTTTAAAAGAGATGCACCCTGGCCCTGCACCTCAGGAGCAGCAGGAAGGGGGAGAGCTCCCAGCAGCTCAGAGGGCAGCAGCTTTTCCTGGAAGCAGCCTCAGATAACCCCTTTGCCTGTCCCTGCTCCCTCACAGCCAGCCCAGGGGTCACCCCGCTCTCCTCCTCCCTCTGCAGCCAGGGAGCAGTGGCTGCCTGAATTCCACCCCAGGCTCCCTCCAAACCTGCCTGAAGGGACCTTCTCCAGCCCCCAGGAATCCTGCAAGGGACCAGCAGCACCTCGTGCTCCCCGTGTCCCCCTCCTCCTCCTCAGCTACTGAGAGTTTGGTCTTTCTGGGAAGTGGCTGCTGTTACTGCAAGGAGACTGAAGTGGTTGCTTTTTACATAAAAAGCCTCTTCCAAAGGAATTTGGAATGACTGAAAAAGGCCATTTGTAGAAGGAAGCATCCTGATTTCCCAACCCTCCTCCCTGAGTGCAGCACCCAGGGGTGACCCCATCCCATCCCATCCCATCCCACGCTGGGGGTGACCCCATCCCAGCCAGTCCTGCCTCAGCACCCCAGAAACAATGGGCAGGACACCAAGGGGAGCCCCAACACATCAAAATGAGATGGAGGCAGGCAAATGTCCCCCCCTGCCTGCTCCTGCTGCCTGATCCCGAGTTGGAAAGATCAGGTCAGGAAGGGAAAAGTGCAGCTGCTGGCCCAGAGCTGGGGGCTCTCCCCAGAGCTGACTCTGCAGCCAGTTTGCCACATGAGCTGGAAAGAGCAAAGAGCTCTGGCTCAGCCAGACCTGGGACAGGGGCAGGAGCAGCAGGATGGGGGGTTCAGGTTAAAGACAAGGCTGCTGCTGAGTCTGGCCATGAAGGGTTAATGCTGCTGCAGAAGGGGCAGAGGATGCTGCTGCAAGGCAAGCTCCGGGCTCCACTCACACCGAGCGGGATTTCTACACTTCCTGCAAAGAAAACTGCTTAACAGCCTATATTTAATGTTCAAGTGGACAACAGGAACTGACACTCCTGCCCCTTCCTTCCCCACAGCACAGAACACAGGAGCAGCAGGCTCAGGCTGTCCCCTGCAAGCCCCGGGACAGGGACAGGAGGGCAATGCCTGTCCCCACCAGCAGCCCCCTGCCCCAAGCAGGGCACATCTGGGGGCCAGCAGTGCACAGCTGGCTCAGGGAACAGGACACAGCACCTGCACAGCCCCACAGCAAGCACGGAGCAGGCACAGGGGCCAGCAGGGATGGGTAATCCAGGGAGCAGCCGCTCTAATCGGCGGCCAAACCAGGATTACAGCCTGCCAAGGGTGCTTAGAAAGCAGCAATATGGTGTCTGTCCCCACAGCGAGCACAGCACCCCTCCCTGGGGTCACACAACGCTCCTGCAGCTCAGGGATACCCAGGGAAGGGCTTTGGGAAAGGTCAGAGCTGGGAATGGCCCCTGGATGTGAGCACTCTGCATGGGACACTCATCCAAGCCGGTCCCCAGCTCGTGCAGGAATCCAGCGACAAGGAGCTCCTGGCTGAACACAGCGTTTGCAGCTGCCAGAATGGAGCTTTACCCGCCCAGCCCCAGCCCTCGCAGCGCTGGGGTCAGCACCAAGCGTCAGGGCAGCATCATCAAACGCTTCATTTGCTCCAGAAGGTTTAAATCCCCTCTCTGCGCTTCCCAGCAAGGTCAACAAAGCCCCGCTCCCATGAGACAACGCGCTGCTCTGGGCCTGATCCCAGAGTCGCTTCCATGCAGAATTAGCACTGATTTGTTTATTAAACAACTTCTCCACCAGGTGGTTGGAGTTAATCAGTGGTTTAGGATGGGACGGCAGCTGCTGGCAGGTTCCCCCTCTGAATCATCCTGAGCAAATCTATAAAACCAGATGGGCAGAGCCCACCCCACCTCCAGCACAGCTTCTGCCCTCTCCTTCTGCACAGAAGCCGTGGAGAGGCTGCCACGGCTTGGCACACACCAGAGATGGAGGTGAGAGGGTGCCAAAGACCCCAAGGTGACCCCAAGGACCAGGGCCAAGGGCACAGACCCTGCAGTCAGCCCAGGCAGGACCCCCAAGGCAGGGAGAGCATCGCTGACACAGCCCCACAGCTCCCCAGACCCCATTTGGGTGCCTGCTCCACACACACAGCCTCCAGCTGAGCCTTGTCTCAGCAGCACACCCAGGGAGGCCAAACCCCACCACGGCAAGTTCACAAACACACATTCCTACAAACCACGCTCCAGAACCACTCAGGTGTGCTAAAACACAGAATAACCTGCAGCTCTGCCCAAGATGCCCCAAGAGGTGCAGGAGGTGCCAGAGCCCTGGCTCAGCCTGGCCCTGCAGCCAGGAGAGCGCTGGGCACTGCTGCCAGCCCAGGCAGCCCCATCTGCCCGGATTCCACACTCAATGCGGCTCCGTACGGCAGCGTTTGCCCGAGCACAGAGGACCCTTTGTGGGCTGAATGGCACCATTGACCAGGCTCACACAGCAGATCAGATCTCAGCAGCACGCTGAGGACACAAATTCCACGGTATTTGAAGAGATAAAGGTTCTGCGCCTCCTGGAAAACAAAGTGGTCCCTTGGAAGGACTGCCTGGCTGCACAGCTAAAATTATCCCCACCAGCCCAGCACCCCGGCCACGTCATCCTGCCACCCCCAAATCAATAATGCTTGCAGTTATCTTGGGAGTTTTGCCAGGCCAGGATGTTTTTGCAAAGCTTCCCAAGATTCCTGATGGAAGGCACTGGAGATCCAAGGGAAGTGGAGCCAGAAGGACCATCATGGCCCCAGGTGCCAGTCCAGCATGTCCAGGGTGACACCCTGCAGCAGGGCCAGGGCTGCAGCAGCACCGAGGCAAGAAGCCACTTCCTTCAAGCCCCACTGCTCCAGCTGCTCTCCTGCTCTCTCCTGCTTTGAGGAAGCTGATGGTCAATTGGAACCCTTGCCCTTCTGCCCCACTTCTCAACCCTGAATCAGCCCTGGACTTCCTCAGGCTCTGGACCCCCGAGCCCGGTGCTGAGCCTGTTTTGCCACAGAGGCAAAGCCTCTCTCCATCCCTCCTGTTCAGCTTTTCTTAGCGCTCACCCATCAAGTGATATTGCAACAAAGCCACGTTGGTGAGTCAGATCTCACAGTGAGACGCTGCAGAAGCCCAGCTCATGGAAACAGCTCTGCCTTTCCCCCTCGGAGTGTCACCAGGGCTGTGACACTGGCAGGGGAGAAACTGGTGCAGGCAGCAGCCATGGGTAAAGATGGAGCTGATGAAGTGTCCCTGACACAGTTAATGAAGTGTCCCTCGCCAAGGTCCCACCTGGAGGGACTTCAGCACTGGGCATGTGAACATCAAGCAATGACCTCTCCATCCCACCTGTCCCACATGGGGACGCTGGCTGACGCTCTCCACTTGCCCTAACAGGACTTTTCACTCCCACGTGAGGTGCTCAGCCTGTCCCTGTCCCAGCTCTGCATTAATCAGGTCATTTTAATGAGCTGCAGCAGCTCCTGACTCAGGGACCTGTGGGGAGAGGACAGAGGTGATGATGGTGGGTGGGGATGAAGGGCAGCAATGGCAGGGGAGCGAGCAGGAGCTGCCTGCAGCCAGGACATGCAGGAAACAAAACCCAGGAATGATGTAAACGACCCCCGGAAAGGCTTCCCATTCCTGGAGAGCCTGAGGAGACAGATGTGTGCAGCTGCAGGGAGGCACAGCCTGACAGGAGTCCTCACTCCCAGCGAGGAGCAGCGGGGCTCAGAGAAGCACGGGCCTGCCAGAGCCCTCCTGGCATTGCTGGCAACCACTGGGCACCCCCAGGATGGCCCTGGAGGAGAAGGGGCCCCAAGGCAGGTACCAGGCAGCTTCCAGGCTGGCGGTCAGCGTGCAGAGAGCCAGCACATCGGATCAGCAGAACCCCCAGCACCGAGCAGAGCCCTTGGTGACCCCTGCCCAGGGGGTTTCCTGGTGCTCTGCATGAAAATGGCAACATCCCAGTCCTGCCACAGCCCCCAGAGCATCTCTGCCTGCAGCTCGTGGAGGGGCACAGCCCGTCTGGCCCCCAGCACAGGGCAGCATCCCCCGGATGCCATCCCCGCTCTCCTGCGCTGCACACGGAGCGCTCAGCGGCAAAACAAAATAAATTTCACCACTTCCCCACCCAGCTCCCATGTCTGGCACTTGTCCCTGTGCTTATTTTTGTTCACATCCTGGTGTTGTTTTATGGCAGAACCCCCTGGCCCATCCCAACCTGCAGCCACAGAGCTCACGGGGCAGGGAGCCAGGCGTCGGAGCGACAGCAGCTCAGGTGGGAGCACGCAAGGTCTCCAAATAAAATCAAATGTAAATATTCACCACTCCAACACCAAGGAGGGATGCATCCAAACAGAGAACACGGGCTTAAGTGCCTGGAAAACATCAGGGACATGGTAATGAAATGGAAAATTACCGCCCCGGCTGGCATTTCCACGGGCAGCCGACTGCACAAGTGAACAATGTGAGGCAGCAGCAGTGAAAATCCCTGTGTCCCAGGCAGGGCAGGGATTTGGGCACAGTGCTGGCTCAGAGAGAGAGGTGTCAGACCTGCTGAGCACGGCTGTCCCACTGCACTGAGTGCCTGACCTTCCACCCCCGGTCCCTGACCGCTATTCCCAAAACAAGGATTTTGAATTTGGCATTTCCCCTCCACCTGCACACTGCCCACTGCCACTGCTCCAGGCAGCTCGTGGAAATGCCTCCAGCCTTACACCTGTGAGTAGAGTGCCTCTGAGGGCAGGATGAAATGTTGTGTTTTACACACAGCTCCCTCACTGAGAGTGCAGATCAGTCCACATTAGCATAACATTGCTCCAAAAATTGTAGCTTCTCCTTCAAGCCTTCTCCTCAAAGTGCCAGGGGATGTTCAGGGTGGGCATCAGGAGAAATTTCTTCCTGGAAAGAATGGTCAGGCACTGGAAGGGGCTGCCCAGGGAGGTGGTGGAGCCCCCATGCCTGGAGGTGTCCAAGGAAGGACTGGATGTGGCTCTCAGTGCTCTGGGCTGGCTGACAAGAAGGTGACAGGTCACAGGATGGACTGGATAATCTTGGAGGTCATTGTGCAATTCTGTGATTCCTCTCCAAACCCTGGCACGACCCACAGGAAGGCTGCAGATGACTTTACCCTTGTTACCACAATATTTCATTGACTGGAGCCTGGAATCACATTTCATTAGGACAGAACGCCCTGCCCGAGACAGCTAATCGATTTAGAGGACACTAATCCAGAAGAAATTTGCTCCTGACCCAGGCAATGCCCATTAGTGGAGCAGAAGGGGGTCTGGCAGGGAGGGGGGGCTGTGGCAGAGCCCCTGCCAGGGGAGCAGATTGCCTCAGGCACCAGCCCCACTTCTGGATTAGCTTGTTATTAATTCTAATTAGCTAATAGGTGGGCCACAGGGGGGCTGCTTGATTTCTCAAGGGGCAGCACTGGGGTCCCCAGGGGAAGATGGGCCCAGAGACCCCCGTGCCCCAGCTGGGGAGGGACCCACACCCTGTCCCTGCGGGCAGGACAGGAGGCACAGGACAGAGCCTCCCCTGTGTCCCCTCTCTTGTCCCCATCCCAGCAGCTCTCACCCACAGCCAGGGCAGGGAAGCGGGGTCAGCTCCCAGCCCCTCTGGCTCTGCACACCCTGCTTCCTCCTCCTCCTCCTCCCAAGGAGGCTGCGGAAATCCTTTTGTCGCCGGTGCTCCTCCACCTCGGCTGCAAGAACAGGAAAAATCCCACTGTGCTTGCAGGAACATCAGTGGCAAGTGAGTCAATTTTTCCTGCTTTGGCAGGAAAAGAGAAATATAAATTAAAGTCTCCAGTGGAGCACAGGGAGGCATGCAGGGTGAGAACAGGGATGCACAGCCCAGGGCGCAGCACAGAACCATGGAACAGTTTAGGTGGGGAAATCCCTCTAAGATTCCCATGTCCTGCTGTTCCCAAAGGCAACACTGACCATTGTCCTCATCTGGAAAACCCCTCCAGGGATGGTGACTCCACCACTGCCCCAGGTAGCCTGTGCCCGTACCTGACCTCCCTTTCCAGGAAGAAATCACTGTCTTTAACCTGGGCTTTCTCCCAGAATTCGTGGGAGAGGCACCCAACGCTCTGCTCTGCCGTGGTTGGGTTTTTTTTTGTAAAACATTGCTTAGCAACCAGCTCTCAGTGAGGGCATCGCTCTGGACAGACGCTGCTTCAGCGAGAAAATGAATAAAAAACCAGCAAAGGGCCACCGTGGCAAAGGAAAAGGCACACACCAGCTCTTTTTACAGGTCACTGGGCCCAGAGAACCCTTCCCTCTTCCCTCACTGTGGATCATGGAATCCCAGACCAGTTTGGGTTGGAAGGGACCGCAAAGCCCACCTGGTTGCACCCCGTGCCATGGGCAGGGACACGTTCTGCTGGCCCAGGCTGCTCCAGCCCTGCCCGAGGGTGCAAAGCACAGGAGGGAGCGGTGAGGAGGCAGCAGCCACCCTCGGCTGGGGCTCCGCTGGCACCGGCGGCACCGGCCCCCGCTCCACGTGCCACAGCCAGATGGTTCGGGGGCTGCTGGGCTTCCCACGGCTCCAGCTGGAAACCTGCTGGGCAGCACAGAACACACAGCCCGTGTCTTCATGGTCCAGGGCACAGACAGCATCCCTTCATGGTCCCATGGTACACACATCCCATCTCCTCATGGTCCCAGGGCACACACAGCATCCTCTCATGGTCCCAGGGCACACATAGCATCTCCTCATGGTCCCAGGGCACACACATCCCCTCATGGTCCCATGGCACACACATCCCATCCTCTCATGGTCCCAGGGCACAGACAGCATCTCCTCATGGTCCCAGGGCACACACATCCCATCCTCTCATGGTCCCAGGGCACAGACAGCATCTCCTCATGGTCCCAGGGCACAGACAGCATCTCCTCATGGTCCCAGGGCACACACATCCCATCTCCTCATGGTCCCATGGTACACACATCCCATCTCCTCATGGTCCCAGGGCACACACATCATCCTCTCATGGTCCCAGGGCACACACAGCATCTCCTCATGGTCCCAGGGCACACACATCCCATCCTCTCATGGTCCCATGGCACACACATCCCATCTCCTCATGGTCCCAGGGCACACACATCCCCTCCCCTCATGGTCCCAGGGTACACATAGCATCCCCTCATGGTCCCATGGCACACACATCCCATCCTCTCAAGGTCCAGGACACACACATCCCCTCCCCTCATGGTCCCAGGGCACACACATCCCCTCATGGTCCCAGGGCACACATAGCATCCTCTCATGGTCCCAGGGCACACACATCCCATCCTCTCATGGTCCCAGGGCACACATAGCATCCTCTCATGGTCCCAGGGCACACACAGCATCTTCTCATGGTCCCAGGGCACACACAGCATCTCCTCATGGTCCCATGGTACACACATCCCATCTCCTCATGGTCCCAGGGCACACACAGCATCCTCTCATGGTCCCAGGGCACACACATCCCATCTCCTCATGGTCCCATGGCACACACGTCCCCAGTGCTGCCACAAGCCCAGCAAAGGCACAGGAGCGAATTCCCAGCTCCTTCACGCCACACTTGAGACCGTCCTTGCCATCAACAGCTAGGGTGATCCCTAAAGATCCCTAAAGATCCTCCTTGTCAGGAGCCCACGGGCGCAGGCAGGGAGCAGTGGGAGCGGGGAGAGCAGGGAAAGCAGGGATAGCATCCTCTCCATGGGTGACAGCCGCCGGCGTGCCCGGGGGAGGAGGAGGGGGATGATTCACAGCACAGTGAACAAGCTGTGCAGGTTTCCATACGAGCTCCCCCTCGCTCTGCCTCCCCTCCCACCCACCACGGTCACGCTACAGCGACTCATCGCAGCGCTCCTGGAAAGCGAGGCATGAGCCAACCCCAGCCGTGGGGGCCTGCCACAGCCTGTGCCCTGCTGGCCCCTGCTGTCCCCCACACTGTCCCCCCACTGTCCCCCAGCCTGTGCCCTGCTGGCCCCTGCTGTCCCCCCACTGTCCCACAGCCTGTGCCCTGCTGGCCCCTGCTGTCCCCCACACTGTCCCCCCACTGTCCCCCAGCCTGTGCCCTGCTGGCCCCTGCTGTCCCCCAGCCTGTGCCCTACTGGCCCCCACACTGTCCCCCCACTGTCCCCAGCCTGTCCCCACTGTCCCCACTGTCCCCACACTGTCCCCACTGTCCCCCAGCCCATCCCACTCCCGGATGCTGCAGAAGGGTCCCAGAAAGCCCCAAACCAGCCCCCCAGTGTGAGCAGGGTTCCCTTGGCCACACTGGCAGTGCTGCTGTCCCTGGGGCACGGTGGTGGCACTGAAGCCCCCCCGTGACAGTGCAGGGATGCCAGAGCAGCCCTGCCCTGGTTTGTGCAGCCCTGGCACCACCATCTCAGGGTGCCAACAAAGGGGCTGGGGTCCCCCTCTGCCAGCTGGGGAGGGGTCTGGCAGACAGCAAGGGCAGAACTGACTCTGCCTCACGCCATCCCTGCTACTGAATCAGCCAGAGAAACACCTCGTGTGCCAACCTGCAGAGCACAGGGACACGGGCACAGCCACTGCCTCCCACCCTCCCCGCAGCAACCATGGGAACGGCATTTCCACGGATTCCCAACGTCACTCACAGCTGCTACCAGCACAGCAAAGGGAAAAAGCAAACCTAAAGAGCCCCCTGCTCATGTCCAGGGCACACAGGTGATGCCACACACCTCTCAGCCTGGCAGCATGGCACAAACAAATGGAGACAGATGATTCCAGCTGTGCCAGCACATCTGCAGCATTGGGAGCACAGCCTCCTGACCCAAATCAGGCAAATCTGCTCCATGCTGGCAGCATGAGCAGGACACAGCCTGTAGGTGACTCCCAGTGCTGGAGGAACACAGGGACATCCAACCTGGCCCTTCACATCCCCTTCCCAGGTCCAGCCCCTGCTCAGTCGCTCCCTGCACTCACCTGTATCCTCTCAGTCTCCACCAGCTCCAGCAGACCCAGCCCCTGCCTCTCAGAGCTGCTCTTTATCCCCAAACCCAGCACGGGACACGTGCTCAGCACAGACCCTGTGGCTCCTCCGGGCTCTGTCCCCACCCCAGCACATCAGGACATGTGCCCAGGGGTGCTCTGTGGCACATTCCCAATTACAGAGATCTCCCAGGCCTGTCAATGAGCCTCCTGTCAGCACAATGTAAAAGATGTTATCATGAGCTCTCCTGCACATCCAACCCTGCTGCTCACGAGGTTCCCAGGCCAGCCCCACGTCCCACAGCACCCACTCAGTGCCTGCTGCAGGACCCCAGGAGCCCTGGCTCCCAGTCCCCAAACCTGGCAGCACTGTGGGGTGGGATCCCCCTGGGAGATGGGTGAATGTTCCCTGGGGATGTTGTGGGGATCACAACCCCTGCAGCATCCCCAGGCAGAGCCGGCTGGGACAAGTGTGCATCCCTCTGGAGCCACAACAATCCCTGCAGGGCTCCCAGTGCACACCCACCACTGCAAAGAGCATCTCCCAAGCAGGAATATGCTCCTGCTGCTAATTTCCACTGGGGAGGAAGAGGAGGATCAACTTGTGCTAAAATTGGAGCACAGTATTATCACCTGTCCTACCCCTCATTTGAATAAAACCCCAGACAAGTTATTGAAGATGTGGCTATACAAGTCATGCAAAGAAGGAGAAGTCCTTGGTGCCTCTGGCTCTGCTGGTGCAGGACTGGCTGAGCCACAACCATGTCCCTCCTCCCCAGCTCAAAGTATTCCCTACACCAAATGTTTCTTCCAGGAATGAAGAGGGGAAAAATGAACCCTGGACATAGGAGAGCCACGTTACACCTTGGCTGGCTGAACAAAGCAGGAAAAAAATCAAAGTAAATCATTTTACCAGCCAAACCCCAACCCACGTGCTTTCCCTGTGGTTTGTGAGGCAGAGGGAGAGCCCAGGGAGGGAGGGACCCCTCACCCCTCCGAGCATGGAACGAGCTCCTTGGGCAAGGCATGGATGCTCCAGGAAATCCTCCCCAGCCACAAGGCAGCAATTCCTGGCGTGGGAAGACCCAGGCCAGGCTGTGCAGCTGCAGGTGCCTCACCTTGGCTGCCCAAGCACCATTCCTCACGGCACAGCCCGAGCAGGAGCGAGTGCCAGCGGTCACAGCGACCCAGCCAGGTGGATTCTGTTGGTTTTGCACCCTCCAGGAAGCACAAGTCACCTTTTCCTCCAAGCCTGCAAAGCGCAGCGCTGTCCTGGGCAGGAGCACAGCTCTGAGCACTCAGGTTGGCACCTGCACAAACAGGGGCTGTTCCTGGAAAGGCCAGAGCTAAACCTCTGAACCTTGATCCCTCCGCTGCTCTGTGCAAAGGTGGGCTGTGACTGCTTTCTTCAGGGACCAGAGGAGCAAAAAGGATGGAGATAACCTCAGATGGGCTTTGGATTCCTTCTCCCCAGCATCAAACACCTGTGGCACAAGGACCTGCCGTCCCAGATGGCAGCAGGTGACAAAGCAGCCCCAGACTGGGATCATGCTTTCAGATGTTTCAGAGCTTTCTCCCTGCAGAGGCACACGAGGGCACTTTGAGTGCACAGCACCCTGCTATCCACCCTCTGCCCACCCGAGCCAGGACCCAGGGGACCGGGAGAGCCAAACCAGGAGCAGCATGGTGGGGAGCAGCATGGGAAAGGCAAAGAGGGCAGTCAGCAGCATCGGCCCCTCATGTTTCCTTATCACCTGTCTAAGCCTTGTTTGTGTGAAAAGGGAGTTAAGTAAACACTGGGCAAAAGTTTCACTTTCGCTTCCAGTCTGTTACAGACCCTGTGCCAGCTCCATGCGGGACTGGCACTGCCACCCCACAGCCACGGGCACAGCCTCACCGACATCTGCAGAGATGTGCAACACAACCCAAGTGCAAGCACATCCCAGAGTCTGGAGCACCAGCAGCACCACCAGGAGCTGCCCCACCACCCCACTTCACGTTTTATCAGCCCTGGAGCAGGAGGAGTCCCAGGAAATACCCAGAGCTGCAGCAAAAGCCCTGCTGGCATCACCCATGGTGGCAGCACAGCCCCCACAGCCACCCCAGTGTGGGGCAGGGACACAGGGGGCAGCTCATTCAAATCACACCCTGCAGGCACAGACAGAAGGGAGACCACAGCTCTGACAGCACAAGGCTGAGAACCTCAGCTGGGAGCAGGGGCAGGTCCCAGCTGCTCACCACAACCAGCATGGGACATGCTGTGGGGGCAGAGCTGCCATGGCACCTGGGGGACAGTGCCACAGCACCTGGGGACAGTGCCACAGCACCTGTGGACAGTGCCACGGCACCTGGGGGACAGTGCCACAGCACCCGGGGGACAGTGCCACAGCACCTGGGGACAGTGCCACAGCACCCGGGGGACAGTGCCACGGCACCTGTGGGACAGTGCCACAGCACCTGGGGGACAGTGCCACGGCACCTGGGGACAGTGCCACAGCACCCGGGGGACAGTGCCACAGCACCTGGGGACAGTGCCACAGCACCTGTGGAACAGTGCCACAGCACCTGGGGGACAGTGCCACAGCACCCAGGGGACAGTGCCAGGGCACCCGGGGGACAGTGCCACAGCACCTGCCCCTGCAGGCCAGGGGGCCACAGGAGCTCTCAGACACTGATGGATCCAGGTCCAGCATCACCCCTTCGGTCCCAGAAACCCTGCAGTGACCTGGCCAAAAAAGCAGCTAAAGGAAAAGTGACCCAAAACACCAAAGCAGCCCAGCTGTGCCTTTTGGGGCATGGGCACCTCTGCCTTTCCCGTGGGAGCCTGGGGCATGGCACAGCCCCACTGAGGCCCAGCCTGTGTGCACTCGTGGGGAGGGGGCTCACAGAGCTGCCCCAGCCCAGCCCCAGCACACAAATTGCAGTTTGTGCTGAGCATGGCAGCAGCCGGGCGTGGACGGGTTTGGTGGCTTCAAATTAGTGCCTGGGAGCTGGAAGAAGGAAAACAAACCAGCAGAAACGTGGCAGGGCACCGGGCTGCACCCAGGGCCCGGAGGGGACAACAGCCCCATCGGCACCGGGACAGCCTGGCAGCACTGGGAGAAGGGCACAGGGAAGAGGAGGAGGAGGAGGAGGAGGAGGAAGAGGAGGAGGAGGAGGAGGAGGGTGCCAGGCTCAGCCCTGTGCTACAGCACCAGGGAGGCGATGGCTGGCAGCCCCTGCACCCCCACATCCTCTATCCTCACATGTGCTGCTTGTTTCCCAAAGCAAGCTGCGGGCATCTCCCCATCACCAGCCGGGCACCCGGGCTCCAGCTCCCCCTCCATGCCAGCACAGGGGCTGGATGGAGGTGATGGCAGCACAGGGATGAGCCACTGGCTCCCTGCCTGCCCCTCACACAGGCACAGGGACGTGCAAAGGGATAAAATCCTTCAGCACCCCTGGTCACCACAGCTCCTGCGCTGCAGAACAAGTTTCACGGCATCCGGCCTTCGAGTTCATTATTTATGTCACACTTGAAGTCTCTGCATCTGCAAAACTTTCTGAATAATTTATGGATGGTGGATCAGGGAGGAAGAGGGACACGTTTTGCTGAAAACCAGGTCACTGAATACCAGCCAAGCAGCAAAGGGAGACAATGGAAACAGGCACAGAAACTCACTGGGGGAAAAAAGATCCAACAGCATTTATGTACACACACACACACACACACACACACACACACTCCAGAGATGTCCTTGGCATCTGAGGATATTTAGCAAGACCAGCCCTTCAGCAAATGAGGATCATTTTCAACCTTCTGAGTTTATTCCTTCTTCAAAGGGAAAGAGAAAGCGCTGTGAATCATTCCTATTTCTCTCTGTACCTACACTGAGGGCAAAAGCAGGGCAGAGCAGCCCTTTCACCAAACCCTGGCAGAGACTTTGTTACGTGTCCTTACTCGGGTCTCACCATCCCTGCATGCCTGCTCCTGCCCAGCTCTGCTGAGCTCCTCTTCATCTTCCTCCCCTCCACCTCCCCGTCCGAGCGGCCCCTCACCGACACCCAGAGCCACACGTTCTCCCCACGCCTGTCTTCACACAAAGAGGATGTGAAACGTTCAGCAGAAAAGGCAAGAGGAAGGAAAAGGAGAGAGGATATTGCCAAGACCTCACGTAACTCCGGCTGCTGGCTGTCACCCTGCCCAAGGGCCCCGACACCCTGGGAACCCCCAGCCCACCTCAGCATGTCCTGAGCCAGGGCTCTGCTGTCCCCAGACCTGCCCAGCTCCACAGCCACGGGTCACAACAGCTGAGGAGCAGCATGGAGACAATGACAGTGAGATAAGGCCACCGTGCCAGCCACATGGGGAGCCAAACCAGAATCACTTGGAAACACCACTAAATAAAAGCCATCTAAGAAAAGCAAGCACCTGGTCACAGTCAGGAATGGCCCCAGAAACCAAACTGGCTCGTGGTGGTGACATCCCAGCAGTGGCACAGCCACCATCAGCAGAGCAGCTCCTCACCCCTGGAGCATCATCTCCATCCCTGCTCTGGACACTGCAGTGCTCTGTAAGGGCTCCTGCAACACGTCAGACCCCAGACCTGTCACACGCTGAGGGTGACACACTGGGAAGAGCCGGCCCAGATCCCATCCAGCACCAGCACTCACAGCGTGAAGCAGCACTGAAATCACTCCTGAAATCACAGCAGGAGGATGCACAGGGGGCCGAGCATCCCAGCCAGGGAGGGGCTCCCCTTCACAGCCCCCCTGCCCCACATGCCCCAAACGCTGCCCCAGAGCGCCCTGGGGACCAGCCCGTGCCCCACACGCTGGGTGGATGCAGGGCAGGCAGAGCTGGGCACTGATTTCTCTCCAGCAGAATCATCCCTGGGGCATTCCTGCCCCTGGAACTCCCCCCCAGCCCTGCGCAGGAATTAAGGGCTAATCCAGGAACACATTCAATAGAAGCTACAAAACAATTCAGCCATAAAAACATCCTTATCTCCAGAGGCCAGCGAGCGTTCTTCCTGCCCGGTGCGGGCAGCCTGGGGCGTGGGGGGACAGGAGCCCACTGCCAGCCACGAGCCCACGGGGGCTCACAGCACCCCAAAATAGCTGCACACAGCGTGCCCAGGGTGAGAGCACAGCCAGACACCTCAGCCAGCACCTGCTACGAGCTGACTAAGCCCAGAGACACCTCGGGACTCAGCAGCTCTCTCCCAAAATGTATTTTCTGTGAAGGACAACGCTGCAGGATTTGCTCTGGGATAAAATGAATGCTACAGGCAGGGCCAGGCACTGCTGCCTTCAGCAAACGCTCCACAGCAGAACGCAGCTCAGACCTGCAGACCCATAAATGCACCCACAGCTGTCGGGTTTGAGATTCTTTTAACCCCAAATGCCAAGAATTGGTACAATGGGAGTCCCTGTAAGCCAGATGTTACCAGCTGCTACTTCAGCACAGAGGAACTACTGGGGCTCGGTGTGAGATCAGAAGGGCGGGGAGCAGGATCAGCCCTTCTGGGAATGGACAGGGTGATGGGAATGGATGGAGCATCATCTGCCCGTGCATCCTGGGGTGACCTCGCTGTCCCACAGCCCCCACAATGACCCTGGCCAGGCTGGTTCATGGCAGGTGATGCTGCAGGGGCTCCATGGCACCTGTGTTTGTGACGTGTCCCTGTCACCCCACGGCACAGAGCGGTGACCACACGTGCTGCTGGCGTGCGGGGTACAGGCACCCCCCAGAGGGGGAAGAACCCTGTGATTTGGGCCAAAGAAACCTAAAACCAGAAAAAAAACCCAACGACCCCTTGAGGGAACGGCAGAAACAGAGCCACAGCTTGGGGAGCAGCCCACCCAGCACAGCACCCCGAGGGCACAGCCCACCCAAGGCTGGCAGCACGCAGCCATGCAGAGGTGTCCCCAGCCGTGGGGACAGGAGCCAGCCCAGCCTGGGAGGACAGGGACGCTGCCAGCCCCGGCTGAGGGTATCCCCAGCCCCGGAGCCACAGCCTGCATCGCTGCATCCCCCTCCCACCCAGACCCCTCCTCACCGGTCTGCAGCTTCGCAGCCGCCTCCGCTTCCCCATGGAGATGAAAGGACAGCACTGGGGGGATGACTCGGGCAGAGCCACTCTGGGGGCTCCGGGCATCCTCCACCCTGAGCAGAGAGGGGCACAGGACAAACGGGGGGGCGAGGCACCAACCCATCACCCCAGGAAACCGCTCCCAAAGGATGCGACCCCCGAGGGCCACGGAGCGGGACCTGGGAGACCAGAATCACACACATCCCAATGGACCATGGCCACGCACATTCCGATGGACCATGGCCACGCACATCCCAATGGACCATGGCCACGCACATTCCGATGGACCGGGACCGGAGCCCGGCACATCCCGATGGATCCACACACGTTTAGACGGACTAGGGCAAGGCCCGTGCGTGTGCTGATGCTCCAGAACCAGGACCACACATGTCCCCATGGCCCACGGCCAGGCTCACCCCGGTGCACCGCGCTCGTCCAGCTGCACCGGGAGCAGGCACGTCCCGGTGGCCCGGCCACAGCCCGGCCCGAGCGGGACCGGGAGCAGCCGGTGCCGGCTGGAGCAGCCCCCGGAGCGGGGCGGGCGGGGCCGGGCGGGCAGGGCCGGGGGTCGCGGGGTCCCGCAGGGCCGCCCCCAGCCCCGCACTTACTCTTAAGGGCGGCGACGAGCGACTTCCCGTCCTTGATGAGCTCCTTGATGAACTTGTTGGTCTTGTCCAGCTCGGCCTCGTGGGAGCGCAGCCGCTCCCGGAACTGCGGGCTGTCCAGGCAGCACTCGCTGAACTCCAGCGCCGGCAGCCCCATGCTGCCCGGCACGGCGGGGGAAAGCACGCAAAGATCCGCAGAAAACGCAAAACGGAAGGGCGTTCAGGGCGAGGCGCGCAGCCGCCGGTGCGGGCGTGCGGCGGGAGCGCGGTGCGGGGCCAGGCCGAGCCGATGCAGGGAGCGGGGCCGGGCGGAGCGGCGGGAGCGGAGCGGGGCGGGAGCGGAGCGGGGCCGGGCGGAGCGGAGCGGCGGGAGAGGAGCGGGGCGGGAGCGGAGCGGGGCCGGGCGGAGCGGCGGGAGCGGAGCCGCGCCGGGGGCGGAGCTGCTGCCGCCGCTCTGGGGCCGCCGCCCGGGCCGGGCCCGCCCGCGCCGCCGCCGCGCCACGCCCCCCTCCGCCAGCCAATGGGAACGCGCCGACACCGCTTTTCCCCGCCCCCTCCGCCCGCTCCGCCAATCAGCTGCGGGGGCGGGGCGGAGCCGTGCCCTCCCCGCGGCTCCCGCACCTGGGCCGGCCCCGCCCGGGCAGAGGCGGCTCCGGCCCGGCCCCGCTCCGCTCCCGGTCCCGTTCCGTTCCCCGGGACCCTGCTCCGCTCCCCGAGACCCCGCCCTGTCCGGCCCCGCTCCGCTCCCCGGGACCCTGCCCGGCCCGGCCCCGCCTGCGGGAGCGCCGCTCCGGCCCGCCCCGAGCCCGGCCCGGTGGCGGCTCGCACGTTTCTGCTGCCATGGCACATCTGTGCCGGAGATTACTGCCCGGGCTTAGTGGTGTGATCTGAGAGAATAAAGCCGTAATCTCCTGGAAGGGCTGGATGTGGAGCGGCAGCGGGAGCAGCCGGCAGCAGCCAGGAGCTGTGGGGCTCTGTGCCAGCGCTGTGTCCCCAAATGAGCATCGTCCCACGGACGATGGCTGTCACCGCTTCCCTCCACAGAAGATGGATGTCGCCGCACACGCAGCCCCGGTGGCTTCTCCCCACGGCCGCTTCCTTCAGGAACACGCCAGGAATTCCGCCCGGGCTCGTCACCTCCTTCCCTCGGCTGGCAGCTCCCAGGGGCGAGCTGCAGCCGCACACAGCAGCCGCTGCTCCTCCTGGCCCCGTGGGGTGCCAGGAACACGGGACACACGGTGGGCACGGAGCCGAGCCAGCCCGGTCCCGGTGCAGAGCCCGGCACCGAGCGCAGCGCCCCGAGCGCCCCCGGCTGCGGCACCGAGCCCGGTGAGCACCGAGCACCGAGCTCTCCCCGCGGGCTGGGACAAACAGCCGCATCTGCGGATAATCCCGGCTGCCTGGAATTCCCCGATTCCCGGGGGAAACCGAGCCCCGCTCCCACCGAGCGCTCCCGTCAGCTCCGGGAGCCCGGTCCCGCACTGAGCTCGGGCTCCAGCCCACGCCCGATGGGGAAAAGTTCATCCACTTGTGCTTTCCAACGGGTGGGTGCCGGCACAGGAACCTGACACCAGCTCAACCTTTTGTCTCTGTGTTTTTAATCCTCTAAAGCACGATTCTCTCCATCCCCACACCACAGCCTAATTCGGGCTGAGTCACCGCCTTCAAATATGGTTTGTGAGCCACATTTTTTTGGATGAGGCCTCCTAATTATAAAAAAGGATGTAAGACTAATTACATGCTTATCTTGTAGGCAGGATATAAAGTTTAATGAGCTGTCATTTACGCCATATGCACGCAGGCCCATAAAAGCATGAGATGTTATTATTTGGATTATGCTCCCTAATTCTACCCTGCACAAAGCCATAAGAGCACTATTTTGGTTTTATCCTTCCCCATCACCATTGTTCGTATTTAAAAGTGTTCCAGCACTTACTGCTAATAGAGAAGAACCTGTAACTAGATTTATAGGACACTGCCTTAGAGGATGCAAATACCTGGGGCTCGAAATTCAATTTCTTTCAGCACTTTTCCAGAATCACAGAAAATGATGAAGCTCAGACTGTCATTTAATGATGAGGGCAGAATTGAGGCCATACCAAGCTCTGCCACACGTGAAACACCACACATGCCACTGGAACCAAGGCCTCAGGCAGGCAGTGAGGAATCTTCTCCCCTTTCTCTGCCTTCATTCATCAGGAGACACTCGTGTTCGAGCTCCAAATGTGGGAGCAGAGCAGGGCAGCAGGACTGGAACAGCCATGGACATCTTCCAGCCCCGTTTTCTTAGGATTGTGCATCCAAACTGCAGAAGGATATCACAGAATATCCTGGGCTGGAAAGGACCAAAAGCAATCATCGAGCCCAGCTCATGGCTCTGCACAGGACACCCCAGGAATCCCACCACATTCCTGAGAACATTTATCACTGAAGAGAAAAATAAGCAAACAAATGGCCCAGACATCCACATCCTCCTGCCTGTGGATAATAACAGCTTGCATCCCTCTGTAATCCCTGCCATGCTTTGATTTATTGTTTTAAGCAGCTGGGTTGTCTCACTCCAAGTGAGACCCCGTGGAGGGATCCAGCAGCCCTGGACAGAACCATGGCCACTGAGAGCTCACCCCAGTGGCCACAGCCAGCCCTCCTGCGAGCCTCACACCTCCTTCCCACAGAGGAAAGCTGTGGCTGCCCTAATCCCACACTCCCACCCCTGAGCCGTCCTTGACCACACATTAACACGT
Organism: Poecile atricapillus; assembly: GCF_030490865.1. Taxonomy (NCBI): domain Eukaryota; kingdom Metazoa; phylum Chordata; class Aves; order Passeriformes; family Paridae; genus Poecile; species Poecile atricapillus. The sequence continues at coordinate 1,076,859 of NC_081261.1, forward strand.
TCTCCCTCACTCACCAACCCACATCCCGCAGCTCACTCAGGGAACATCTGCAGAAAACTACGTCAGCATTAAAATAGAAATTTTTTGAAAGAGCAGTTTCTACCTAGATTAGGTGACTCTGGATCAAATTACTGCTGGTGCAGTGGTGGGGGCTGCCACAGCCAAGCAGAAGGAAGAGGGAGACTGCCAGAGGGCAGGGCTGGATGGGATTTGGGGCAGGAATTGTTCCCTGGCAGGGTGGGCAGAGAAGCTCTGGCTGTCCCTGGATCCCTGGCAGTGCCCCAGGCCAGGCTGGACAGGGTTTGGGGCACCCTGAGGTAGTGGAAGGTGTCCCTGCCATGGTTAGAACTGGGTGATCTTTGAGGCTCTTTCCAACACAAACCAGGCTGGGATTATCTGATTGCAATGGCATCAGCTCAGAGCAGCCCCAGCCCTCTCCTGCCACCAGCGTTATCTCTGGGTGGGTCACACAACCAGCTGGATTCAACCGGTTGCTTTGAAAAACAGCAATTGTTGCCAGAGTGAGCTTTCAGCTGGATCAGCTCCCTCGTCTGAGCACAGCTTCTTCCCACCTCCGCATCCCTGCCCCATCCTCACGCCGGCTGCGGTTGTCACTGGATGCCCGTGACACATCCATTGCTAACACGGCAGGAGGAGCCCCTTCTCCTCCGGGAAAGCTTTCTGCCAGTTGAGTTTAGCAATTAGGGAAAGCTGGAGTGACAGCAGGAGCGGGAGGTGAGGAGCCAGCCCTGTCCCCCGTGTCAGCTCTCGGCATCTCGCGGCTCCGTCTGGGCAGCTCGGAGCGACAGAGCCCCGAGGAGAGGCTGGGTCCGGCCACAGGGACCTCCCTGGGGAGATGAACCCCTCATCCCAGCGCTCTCCTGCCTCGGGGAGCTGGGAGCCTCCCTCCAGCAGCTCCCCGGTGCCAGCAGCATCCCCAGCGCTGGGAAAATGGGAGCCCATGGTGGGAAAGCACCCAGTGCAGCAGAGGCTTGGGCATTAATGCATTCCAGGACACCCCAGGGGACAGCAGCAGGCATCCCGACTGCCAGAGTGCAGGAGCTACACCTCGGAGCTGCCCTGAGGCAGCAGTGTTCAAGGTCTATTTATTATGTGGCTGTATATCACACTCACATCTTCCTTGCTCCCAGGACTCCTTTTATTGGGCCAGACACAGATGAGGCATTGTACATGGCAAAAATAAAACCACCCTGTTCCAGATAATACATTAGCCCATCATAATGAATCCCCTTGAATTCCCTGTTGTAAACCAAAGGGCATGGATTGACCTGTTGTACTGACAACCCTCCAAGAGATCTGATCCTTGACCTTGGACCTTTTGTTGGCTGTGAATACAGCTCCAGGGCAGACACCACGGGCTTCCCCCTCTCCCATGTTATCCTGGAAATATTCTTCTTTGACACTTCTCCATGTGACTGCAGCAAGCAGCCTCAGCGTGACAGCGCTCCCTCCACCGAGCACTCACGAGCTTTCCACATAACATGATTTTAGATATATATATTTTAGAGTGGAACAGTACTTCTCCTTACTGCGTTGCACCTCTCACAGTCACACATGAATTTCCACCTACTCAATTCCTTTTTTCCCTTCTGCAGCTCACTTTTCTCCTTGCACTCATTCCTCCTGGCCCTCAGGCAGATTTGCAGGGGTGGGTGAGACGAGACAGGAGACGGGAGCAGCAATGACACAGCTCAGTGTCTGCAGGGGGACAGATCCCCCCAAAATGAAAAGCAAACTGGGCTGGGGTCTCTGCTCCCAAACCCTCTTCAGCTCCCAGCTCACACTCATTAACCTCCCATGATTTTTTGCAGCATTCATCATTAGCCTCTTGTGCTGCCAAGTCTCCCCAGACACCACAGGTTTGGAACTGGTTTTGGAACTGGTTTCCAGTTGAACAGAAATATCAGTGCCATCTCCTGTTAGTCAGCTGTGGTTCCACGATGATCTCCACATCCAGCTCCTTCCAGGTCCCTGAAGCTGTGTTCATGCCTTGGGCCATGAGTTCCTCTCCCTGCAGAGAGCACGCTGCTGGAGCTGATGAGTCTCTCAACTCTTTTAGCTAATTGGCTTCAGCTCCTGCTCGTGCTGTGCCCCACTCACACCCTCCTGGACATGCCCAGGGCCTCGTGGTGCCACCTCTGCCAACGCTGGCACGTGTCTCAGAGACCTGGGAGCACCCAGGAGAGCAGGAATCTCTGGGACAAAGCCCCCAGGCTGTGTATCCGGGGGGAGCTGTCTGCAGAAGAGGCATCTTCATCTTCATCTTCATCTTCATCTTCATCGTTCACCTCTCTGGCAGGTGTCAGAGCAGATAGAGCAGGACCCAGCTCCTGATGCAGGGAGTACAGGGACACTCCCCAGACTTGAGGGAGGCTTCTGGTGCTTGTGCTTTTAGCCAGTGGGGAAGGTTTGTTTCCTTTGATTCCTTGTTAAAAACAGAAGAAATCTTCTCAGCACCCTCAGCTGAGCCACTGGGCAGCTCTGTGTCCCCCTCTGTGTCCCCCTGAGCCTGGAGCTGCCCTCAGCTTTGCTCCTGTCACACTGCACCAGTGGCACTTTGCCCAACTCTGGCACAATTCCCCGGAGTGCTGCTTGTCTCCCCCTTCCCCAATTTCAGGGGCAGCTTACTGACATTTTTAACACTTCACTAAGATTTAAACTCTGCTCCAACACCTGTCCAACTGCAAACCTCCCTTGTCCTGTCCGAATATGTGACCCCAACCCTGCCTGCTGACAGGACCCCGAGCCAGGATCCTCCTCAGAGCACAGGGACACTCACAAACCCCTGGGGCTTTCCCTAGCCTGATGTCAAGTTTGACTTTTGTTTTCAGGATGATCCTCAGGGTGCTGGAGCCTGGCTTTTACTCTCAGTGTCTGTTTTGTGTCCCCATAATTCAGGGGTGGTATTGATGAGCAATGATCAAAGACAGCCTGAGAGCCTTATGTTGAAGCAGCTTTTAGAGCTGCCATGCTGGGGTCTGTTCTCACCCTGTTCTGGCCAGGAATGAGACACAGAATAAGTTACAAATCAGAAACATTATTTTAAAGAGTAATGCCTCAGCAGGGGGATTGCAGAGGCTCAGCTTCCCGGCAGCACAAATCCCCGTTTGACTGGAGCCACAATGACCCTTCTCTGTCTCCCTTGGGAGCAGCATTCCCACTGTAAATGTTACCAGGGCTGTGCACACATGTGGGACAGAACAAAGCTCTGCATTATCAGCTGTGGCAGCAGCAGCCAGGCGGTGTGACAGAGCAGGGAGGCAGTGCCTGCGAGCTCTCAGCTCCTGGAGCTGTGACAGGGACCCAGGCACAAAGGTGAGGCTGGGACATCACTGGCTCAGGGATGTCACTGGGCTGTCTGGAGGCATTTAGCACATTTAACGAGATGCAGGAAGAGCACACAAAGGAACTTCATGGAACAGCGTGGGTTGGAAGGGACCTTCCAAATCACCCAGCTCCAACCATGGGCAGGGCAAGTTCCACAGGAGCAGATTGCTCCAAGCCATGTCCAACCTGGCCTTGAACACTTCCAGGGATGGGGCAGCCACAACTCCACTGTTCTCACGTGTGTATTTGTATTTTTAGTCTCTTTCCAGGCAAAGACAGGCTCAGTGGTGCTGAAGATCACTGTCCCCTTGCTTATGGTCCAGGGTACATCTCATCCTGAGAGGAGGGTGGGCTTCCAGCATCATCATCATCATCCTCTTCATCCCTGATCTTTCCCTCTGCTGTCCAAAAGCTTCACTCAGTCCTTTTCCATCCAGGCATCCCTGGCATGAGGATTCTGCAGAGCAGGGTGGTGGATCTTCAGCAAGTGAGGGGAAGAAGGGAATCCACTCCCTGTAATTGCCAGAGAAGTGGCAAAGGAAATATCACCTTCCTCAGGGAAGTCCTTACTGACAGAAAAATAGAAGTCAAACACAAGTAAGAAGAGTTTCAAGCTCAGGATTTTTTGGGTGAATTTCTTAAGGGGGGAGGTGGACACACAGCACACAATATGGAAAATCCACAACACATCACTGGGATGGAAATGTTTTTGAAAAAAGAGCTGGTCATAGATGCTCTCTGAATTCCCTGGGAGGAAAAGAAAAGACCTGACAGGTGCATTTTGGGCAGTGGCAAGGCATCAAGCAGCTGGCCAAGCTACAGTTAAACACACAAAGTCAGAAACAAGCTCTCAATTACATGGAAAAGTGAAATTAGTCACGCCCCTGGGAGTCATTGCCGTGCAGGAAGCTGAAATGGAAAAGTAAAGGAACCAAGGGCTATAAATCGTCAGTGATACCCATGGAAGAAGTACTTAAATAACAGGGTTAATTATAAAGATGACAAAGTTTCATTGTCAGGAAAGGCTAAACAGTCTGCCTATTCTTACTCTCCTTTTTGGGAGAAGTACAAAATCCCCTCAAAGGCCCAGCCAGGCAGCTGCCACTCATTTCCTCTCCAAACATGAAAGATCAGCCTCTCTCCAGGTTCCACAGGGGAGCTGTGGTCTCATAAAGCTCCATGGACAAACCCTTCCACAGGTGTGACACGGGGGTGTGGGGAGAGGAGCAGGACCCCAAGGAGCTGGGGGTGTAAGAGTGCCTCATCCTGTTCCAGAAAAACTCAGCTGTGTCCCTTGGAGATGGGACAGCAGCAGGCAGCACCCAGAGGTGGCACCTGCACCAAGCCCAGAGCCAGGACAGGAAGGGTTTGGCCACCACCTGCATTGGACACCCAGGTGTCCCATCCCACACCAGCCCTGCCTCTGGCTGCACAGGAGCTTCAGGCAAGTCCCAGTGGCTCCAGGGAGGATTCCAGCACACACCAGTGCTCCCAGGCTGGGTAACCAGCACAGCTGCCCCTGCCAGGAGCTCTGCAAAGCTCCCCCAAAAGCTGGAGGTGGCATTGACAGCCCACCCTACACTGGATGCCATCAGTGCTGACAGTCTGCAACTGCTCCCTCTCCCAGCAGCACCTGTGGACAGGGAGCCCTGCCCAGAGAGCACCTGGCAGCCCAGACACACAGAAGAGATTCAGGAACATCTCATTCCAAACCCCCACCATGGGCAGGGAATTTAACCCAGGCTGCTCCAAGCCCTGTCCAGCCTGGCCTCGGGCACTTCCAGGGATCCAGGGGCAGCCACAGCATCTCTGGGCACCTGTGCCAGGGCCTCAGCACCTGCATCATAAAAACTTTCAGGGATAACCCATCCCTAAGGATTCCTGTGCCTAAGGAGGCAGGATCCATGCCAGGCAGACAGGGCTGCTTCTCACAGGCCCCTCTGAGGGGTGTGAAGCCATCCGAAACCTCCAACCACTTAAGCGGGGTTATATTATCACAAGACAATTCCAAGGAGAGGAATGTTTTCCTAAAATTTGTATAACCACTGGAAAAATGTCACAAACCACTGTGAAATTGAGCTGAAGCTGTGTTTCCAGGAATTAGAAACAGAAGGTCCCAAACCAAACTCTAGTTTCCTTTTTGGAGGGGCTCCAGAGATGTCTGCTGTGCATTAGCCCTGGTGCGACCCGCACGAGGGACGTGAGCGCTGCTTCTCTCCTGTGTAAGTAGTGATTTCCTCCTGGTGCTGCTCAGCAGTCCCAGCCCTCAGTGTTCCCTCTTTTTCTGTCTCTCCTCCTGGAATCTGGATGGGGATTTTCCTCTCAGGGACCAGCCCTACACATGGGACACTTTACAGCAACTCCCTGTTTCAGCTGGCTTCAGTGCAAATCATCTTCATTCTCATAATTAGGCAAGGCCACTGCCTTTCCTGCGTACAAACATCTTCAAACAGCTTCTCGAAATTCCTGTGGAAATCCCCACGAATATCCCAGCCGTGCCCGGAAACCCGGACAAAGGGTTTGTTCCTGGGGCTGGGGTTCAAGGAGCCAGATCCTGAGTGATCCTGCAGCCCCTGGTGCCACTGCAGCCTCACTGCATCCCCCGGTGTCACTGCAGCCCTGGGGTGTCACTGCATCCCCCGGTGTCACTGCATCCCCCGGTGTCACTGCATCCCCCGGTGTCACTGCAGCCCTGGGGTGTCACTGCATCCCCTGGTGTCACTGCAGCCCTGGGGTGTCACTGCATCCCCTGGTGTCACTGCAGCTCTGTGGTGTCACTGCATCCCCCAGTGTCACTACAGCCCCTGGGGTGTCACTGCATCCCCTGGTGTCACTGCATCCCCTGGGGTGTCACTGCATCCCCTGGGGTGTCACTGCATCCCCTGGTGTCACTGCATCCTTGTGGTGTCATTGCATCCCCCAGTGTCACTGCATCCCCTGGGGTGTCACTGCAGCCCTGGGGTGTCACTGCATCCCCTGGGGTGTCACTGCAGCCCTGGGGTGTCACTGCATCCCCTGGTGCCACTGCAGCCTCACTGCATCCCCCGGTGTCACTGCAGCCCCTGGGGTGTCACTGCATCCCCTGGGGTGTCACTGCAGCCCTGTGGTGTCACTGCAGCCCTGTGGTGTCACTGCATCCCCCAGTGTCACCTTTCCCTGTGCCCATGTGGCCTCTGCCTGTCCTTGGCTCTGCACATCGTTCAGGACTCTCTGGGCTGTCGGAGGAGCACAGGGAGCGGTGACAGAGCAAGAGGTGACCCAGAGGGTCCCCAGGGACTGGGTGCAGTGAGGAAATCCCCGGAGGGCTGAGCCAGCCGGCCTGGAGGAGCTGGGAGGGCAGGAACAGAGAGGCTGCAGCCCGCATGACTTCCGAGAAAAGGGAGGAAAAACCAGAAAACGGATTTGCATTTTTGAAGTTAATGATTATAAGAAAAAGGAGGAGCTGCCCAGCAGGGAGCTGTGCCAGCCTGCCCATGTGTGCCTGTGCCAGTCTGTCCCTGTGTCCCTGCGCCAGTCTGTCTGTGTGTCCCTGCGCCAGTCTGTCCGTGTGTCCCTGTGCCAGTCTGTCCCTGTGTCCCTGTGCCAGTCTGTCCCTGTGTCCCTGTGCCAGTCTGTCTGTGTGTCCCTGTGCCAGTCTGTCCGTGTGTCCCTGTGCCAGTCTGTCCCTGTGTCCCTGTGCCAGCCTGTCCGTGTGTCCCTGTGCCAGTCTGTCTGTGTGTCCCTGTGCCAGTCTGTCCCTGTGTCCCTGTGCCAGCCTGTCCGTGTGTCCCTGTGCCAGTCTGTCCGTATGTCCCTGTGCCAGTCTGTCCCTGTGTCCCTGTGCCAGCCTGCCCATGTGTGCCTGCGCCAGTCTGTCCCTGTGTCCCTGCGCCAGTCTGTCCATGTGTCCCTGTGCCAGTCTGTCCGTGTGTCCCTGTGCCAGTCTGTCCCTGTGTCCCTGTGCCAGTCTGTCCGTGTGTCCCTGCACCAGCCTGTCTGTGTGTCCCTGTGCCAGTCTGTCCCTGTGTCCCTGTGCCAGTCTGTCCATGTGTCCCTGTGCCAGTCTGTCCGTGTGTCCCTGTGCCAGTCTGTCTGTGTGTCCCTGTGCCAGTCTGTCCATGTGTCCCTGTGCCAGTCTGTCCGTGTGTCCCTGTGCCAGTCTGTCCCTGTGTCCCTGTGCCAGTCTGTCCCTGTGTCCCTGTGCCAGTCTGTCCCTGTGTCCCTGCACCAGCCTGTCTGTGTGTCCAGCAGCCCAATGGGCAGTGTGGCTGTAGCTTTGAATTCGAGGAATTTTTGTCCCGTCCTGGGCTGGACACTGCCCTGTGCTGGACACTGTCCCCCTGTGCCAGGAACTGTCCCTGTGCTGGACACTGTCCCCCTGAGCTGGACACTGCCCTGGGCTGGACACTGCCCTGGGCTGGACACTGCCCTGTGATGGACACTGTCTCCCTGAGCTGGACACTGCCCTGGGCTGGACACTGCCCCCCTGTGATGGACACTGCCCTGTGATGGACACTGTCCCTGTGCTGGACACTGCCCTGTGCTGGACACTCCCCCTGAGCTGGACACTGCCCTGTGCTGGACACTGCCCTGTGCTGGACACTGCCCTGTGATGGACACTGCCCTGTGATGGACACTGCCCTGTGCTGGACACTGCCCTGGGCTGGACACTGTCCCCCTGTGCCAGGAACTGTCCCTGTGCTGGACACTGCAGCACTTCCAGGGGGTCCCGAGGTGCTCCGGGCACCAGAGCAGCCCCGGGGGATCCCACGGGCACCACTGCCCACTCTGCCTGTGCCCAGCTGAGTGCCAGCTTGCCAGGGCCAGCACTGAAATGCCCATCCCCTCACAACAGCCTCCTCTGCAGAGAGCATTGGTCCCTTTCCCTACAAAGCTGTCCCCCAACAGCAGTCACAGTTTCCAGTTAACAGGTCTGGCCCTGTTTGTTCCCCTCCTGCTCTCGTCCCTTTGCTGTCCCCATCCCTCAGCCAAGGGCTGAGCCCATCTCATGCCTGTTTATATTCATGTGGCTTCTGAGATTTGCTTTGGAACCATAAAAATATGTTATTTACTGTACAATTAAATATTTGTTTCCTAGTGGGCTGGACTTGGGTGACCTGTAGTTCCTACAATACCCTTTAAGCATGACTTACACTCTTCCTCACCGCCCTCCTTTTTGTACCTGCAATTCCCTCACTCCTTTGTGCCTTTATCAGCTGCAGGGAGGTTTGCCAAGGACTTTACATAGTAAAAAGTGAAACAAAAAAAAGGTGAAAATAACAACCCCAAAATTTTAAAAACTGCTTTTAAATTGGCTTCATCTCTCACTTTTTCAGTGAGAAGAGCAGTGGCAAACCCAATGCAGAATATTTCTTAATTACTCAGGAGTAATTGCACATCCATCAGCCCAGCCTGGGCAGTTAATTGCAGTGTTTCTAACGGTGGTGCCAGTGCTGTGACACACTCGAGGCTGTCACAGCCCATGCTGGGCTTATCTGCCCCACCAGCCCTGCCCAGGCCGCTGTGATGAGCTCTGATGTTTCCAGCAGAGCCTGGCAGGGCAGGGCTGGGTTTCTGCCTGGTGCTCCCAGCACAGTGGCTGTTCCATGGGGATGGGAGCAGCTCGGTGTTTCTGTCAGGATGCCCACGCTGGATCCATGGTGTGATTTTTGGGAATGTCCTGTGCAGGGCCAGGAGCTGCACACAACAATCCCCATGGATCCCTTCCAGCTCAGGCTCTTCCACGATGCTCTCATCAGGTGACTCTTAATTTTTCCGGGTTTTGGACACACATCTCCTAAATCCAGCTGAGTGTAGAAACCCAAATGATTTCCTCACTTTTTTCTGGATCAGGCGAGTTTCCCGTTCATTTGGCATTTCCCAGTGGGGCTGTGGCCGCTCCCTGTCCCCGCACAGCCGGACCCCGGCCGCCCCCTGTCCTGCCCAGCCCCGCACTCAGCGCCCAGGACAAGGCCAAGCTGCGATTTTCCGGGTTAATTGCCAGGATGCCAGTGCAGGGGAGAGACAGAGATTCCTTTGTGCCGGCTCCAAGTGCCTCTGTTCCAGGAGAACGGCTTCTAACCGACCTTGCTTTGTGTGCCCAGCCCTGGCCTGACACTGTTTGCTGGGCTGACAAAGACAAAACCAGGAATTCTTGGAGATTTTGGGTGGTGAGGTATCTCCTGGAGCAGCTCTCAGACACAGGAGGCCCAGTTCTGTTTTCCTCATGGGTTCAGGTCAGAAAATCCAGCGGAGCTGACATTCCTGAGTGAGCCACCACGCCGGGGTCCTGGGCTGCCCTCCCCTCCCTCCCTCACCCAGCGGGGAGAAAAACCCTTCTGAGGCAGTGAGGCAAAGAAAGATCCACCAGTGGCACCCAGGGAGATCTGGGATCCTCCAAGTCCATCCATCCCTGCTCCAGCCAGGTCCAGCCCTGCAGCAGCAGCACCTGCAGTCCCACCGGCAGTGCCGGAGCACGGCCTCGTCCTGCTCGTGCCAAAATGAGGAGAGGAAAGTCTGTGTTGGTTGTCAAGCACATGGGAAATAAAAGAAAAGCCAGAGAGTGCCCAGCAGAGCCCAGGGAGCAGCTGGGACAGCTCTGAGGGGATGTTCACAGACAGGACTTTGCCACCTTTCCTCAGAGCCACCACTGCTGATGACAGACACTGCTCGGAGCCTTTTCCTTCCCCAGTGGGAAGAAAGCTGCCTTGGCTTGGCTTCCAGGGAAGAGAGGCAGCTGCAAAGCTGTGGAAACCACACAACAATCAGAGGAAAGAGGAAAGTGAGGCTGATGAGCAGATGCTGGCTCTGGGCCTCACCTTGGGTGGGAGATGGGAACGACCACAAAAGAGCAGTGGGTGATGCACCACATCCTGCCCACAGGAATCCCCTGGGTGGCAGCAGGTCCCAAGGTCAGAAAGGTTAAAAACAGCCAGAGCTGGATAACCAGAGCCTGAGGAGCCTCCTGGGCTCTCTGTGTTTAGATATTTATATATGCATATGTATTTTTGTATATTTGTATTTATATGTAAGTGGCACAGGGTGCCCAGAGCAGCCGTGGCTGCCCTTGGATCCCTGGCAGTGCCCAAGGCCAGGTTGGACAGGGCTTGGAGCAAGCTGGGGCAGTGGGAGCTGTCCCTGCCCATGGCAGGAGCTGGAACAAGTTGGGCTTTAAGGTTTCTTCCAATCCAAACCACTCCACAAGTCTGTGATTCTGTGCTTGGTAATTTTGGAAGACCGTGGTGAAGGAATAGCAAAATGCCTGTGGGATCTCAGCAGCTCCTGGGGAAAGGCTGTGGCAGTGGATTGATGCTGGTCATGATGGAGCAGGAACTGCGGGGAGGAAACATCTCTGGGAGCCAGGGGAGAAGGACAAATGGATTCTGTCAAGTTAACTTGATCTATTTTTAGATAAAACTGTAATTAAGCCAGTAGTTGATAACAGCAGGACTTTTAAGGTAATGGGGCTTCTGTTACATATCTAAATGCAACGTGGCACATATTAAATGAATCAGGAGATGTCTGTTTTCCCTGGAATGTAATTACAGGGAGGCCTGCTCAGGGTATCCAGGAGAGCCCTTTGGGAGGCAGCTCTGGACTCTGAGCTCATGCCCAGCCGAGTAAACAGCATCGGTTCAGTGTCTCAGGTCATTTGTTAAAATACAAAGCTGGGAGTCATTCCTCAGCTGGGGCTGCTCCCTCCTGGGAAACAGGGACTGGGAAACACCAAAGGGATCCTGGTGAAGGAGCCAGCACCGAGAACCACGTTCAGAGTCACCGTCCTGGGCGAGTGCCGGGTCCTGGCAGAGACCAGGGAGGGCAGGAGGATCTCAGTGAGGCCCAGGGGCAGAGCCCCGAGCCCACCCCTGCTCCTGCAGGAACAGAACCCACACCTGGGCCAGCTGCAGCGGCTTTTGGGAGCCCCCTGGGCCTCCAGCTGCTCCCTGGGTGTGACAGCAGCGGTGCACAGGGACAGCTGTACCGCCTGCCACCGGCTCTGCTGCCATCCAGATGTGCTCCAGCTGTGGATGCTGCACCCTCACCTGCACCGGCCTTGGAGAGCCCGTGGCTGCCAGATGTGCTGCAGCCAGACCAGCTGTGTCCCGCTCCAGCTGTGCCCGGCTCCAGCTGTGCCCGGCTCCAGCTGTGCCCGGCTCCAGCTGTGTCCGCTCCAGCTGTGCCCCGCTCCAGCTGTGTCCCGCTCCAGCTGTGCCCCGCTCCAGCTGTGTCCCGCTCCAGCTGTGCCCGGCTCCAGCTGTGCCCCGCTCCAGCTGTGCCCGGCTCCAGCTGTGCCCCACTCCAGCTGTGCCCCACTCCAGCTGTGCCCGGCTCCAGCTGTGCCCCTGGCAGGGCCATCATCCCCGCTTTGCCCCAGCTGAGCCCGCCCCATCCAGCTGTGCCCGCCCCATCCAGCTGTGCCCTGCTCCAGCTGTGCCCGGCTCCAGCTGTGTCCCACTCCAGCTGTGCCCTGCTCCAGCTGTGCCCGGCTCCAGCTGTGCCCCTGGCAGGGCCATCATCCCCGCTTTGCCCCAGCTGAGCCCGCCCCATCCAGCTGTGCCCTGCTCCAGCTGTGCCCGGCTCCAGCTGTGCCCCGCTCCAGCTGTGCCCCGCTCCAGCTGTGCCCGCTCCAGCTGTGCCCGGCTCCAGCTGTGCCCGGCTCCAGCTGTGCCCGCCCCATCCAGCTGTACCCGGCTCCAGCTGTGCTCGCCCCATCCAGCTGTGCCCGGCTCCAGCTGTGCTCGCCCCATCCAGCTGTGCCCGGCTCCAGCTGTGCCCGCCCCATCCAGCTGTGCCCGCCCCATCCAGCTGTGCCCCGCTCCAGCTGTGCCCTGCTCCAGCTGTGCCCGGCTCCAGCTGTGCCCCATCCAGCTGTGCCCCACTCCAGCTGTGCCCTGCTCCAGCTGTGCCCTGCTCCAGCTGTGCCCGCCCCATCCAGCTGTGCCCGCCCCATCCAGCTGTGCCCAGCTGCGCCTGCTGCGGCTCCGCGGTGCCCTCTGGCGGCCCCGGAGCCTCCCTGCGCCTCCCTCTCCTGCAGGGTTTCCCCAGCTCCGTCATTCTATTCACCACTTCCTTCATTAAAACCTCCCTTACCTTTATAAAGTGACTTTTTCCCCCCTCTTCCGTCTTCGATGATTGTTGAAAGGAAAAGTGACTTCGTGGTTCTAGTTACCGAAATTCACCTTATTATAATAAAAACCCAAATGTGGAGAGACTGCAAGAGGAAAGGTTTGGCCCCGGTGAGAGTCCCCCTGAAAAGACAGCACTTAGTAATGTCAGAGCTCAATTCCTTATTTCACATAAAACTGGTTAATGGGAAGCAGGAATAAGAAAACAAATAAGTCTTTAATACAAATAGTACAATTTAATAACTTTACATATTTAGTCTACATTCAATATATGTCATATACTTAATATATAGAATATTAAAAAAAAAATAATAAAGACTCGGAAATATGCTGAACAAATAAGTGACATCTAATTTTGGACCTGATTTTTCCCATCTGTAGCACCCATTGAACGACCCATTTCTCTGTAACCCAAATCACACCCACCTCTGACTGAGGTGGGTCCCGTCCTTCGCCTGCCCCTGCTGATTCGCAGTCAGTGCCAAACCAGCTTCTCCCGGATCTGAGGGAAATTCGGGTTTCCCTGAGACTCATCTCAGGGACCTTTAACGAGTTTTAGTCACGCAAAGACACAATTCAGGCCTCCACCCCTCCCACCACCCCCTGAAAGGGCGCGATGAGCCCGCAGTGACACTCTGGGGACAGCCAGACCCAGCGTCACATCCCTGACACCCGCCCCACATCTGCAGCGTGTGAGCCAGAGCCAGGCTGTCCCTCCCCGTGTCCCCTTCAGCTTTCATTCAGCGGCTCGAGAGACACAAACAGGGTAAAAATAATCACCCTGACAGCCCTGAGCTTGCGGCACCAAGCTGTCCCCAGGGATGGCCTCGGAGGAGACCCCGGGCAGGCGTGGGCAGGATGCTCCACAGGAATGGAGGAGCCCGCAGAGCTCCCCGGCTCCCCGTGTCCCTGTCCTGTCCTCGTGTCCCTGTCTGTCCCTGTCCCGTCCCTGTCCCTCTCCCCTCCTCTGCTGTCCCTGTCCTGTCTCTGTCCTGTCCCTGTCTATCCCTGTCTGTTCCTCTCCTGTCCCTGTCCCTCTCCTGTCCCAGTCCTGTCCCTGTCCCTCTCCTGTCCCTGTCCTGTCTCTGTCCTGTCCTCTGTCCCTGTCCCTCTCCTGTCCCTCATCAGAGGGTTGATGGCAGCGCCCGGGGCCGGGGCTCGCCGCGGTTCATTCCAAGGCTGCTGCACGCTCCGAGCATATTTTTAATTATTTATCTCCCGCCAGCTTCCTGCCAGGCTGCTCTGGGGGGAAACGGGCACGAAGAGGGGAATAAATGGTGCCGGGGCACTCGGATCCTGCAGCCGAGCCGGTGCCAGCCCTGCGATGGAGAGTGACGGGCACGGGGCGCTCCCCGCCGCTCCCATCAGCGGTGCCATCAGCGATCCATCCCTTTAGGGACATCCCTTCTGTCCCCAGGGCTGGAAGGGACAGAAAGGACAGGACAGGGAGAGGGTTGGTGGCAGGGTTTGTCCCTCGGGCGGGCGCGCAGAGCTCCTGGAGCGGCCTCCGGGAAAGGGGGAGGCTGGATCCAATCCTTGTCTTTCACCTGGGCTGGAGTCCAGCCCCAAAATAGCCGTCCAAAAACAAGATCACATGAGAGGAAAAAAATAGCAAGGCGAAGGATTATCCATCCACAGTTCCCTGTCCTATGCGGGCGCCGAGCCGCGCCCGCCCCGGGGCCGCTCCGCCGGGCCGGCTGCGGGAGCCGCGATCCCGGCAGGAGCTGCCGGGCCCCGGGGCTGGAGCGAGGGGCAGGGAGAGCCCGGCACATCCCCGCTCATCTCCGGGCAGCTCGGCAGCGCTGCTGCCCCCAGCGCACCTGGAGCCTCCTCTGGTGAGTGCCTTTTCCAGCATCCCGCGCATCCTGCGGCGGCAGATCCCCGGCGCCTTCGCACTCCTCTCCCGCGGGGTTTGCAGCACGTTCCTGGTTCCACGTGTGTGCTGCAGGTGGGGTTTCCTTTTCCTTTTCCTTTTCCTCTGCCCCGGGAGCTGGCAGGGGGCAGGAGGGGCTCTCACTTTGGTTCCCAGCTCGTACTGGGCTGAGCGGTGCCCGCCCGGTCCTCCAGGAATATCAGGAGGGATGGAACCAAAGCCCAGCACTGGTGGATCCCGTGGGTCTCACTCTAAACTCGCAGGAAGATTTGCTTAAGTGGCTTCTGCTGTGGGAGCGAGGTTTGGGGGGATGAGGAGCCCCCGGGGCAGCGGGGCTGGGGCTCAGCTGCCCCCACGGGCACGGCCCGAGTGTGGGGCCAGGCAGGGGAGCACCTGCAGCTTCCTGGGGCTCCGTGGTTAATTATTCACCGTGATTGCAAATGGAGGTGTGTGACACTGACGGGACAGCCAGGGGAGCGGGTTCCTCCTGCCGGCAGGGGCAGGACAGGAACTGCAGCAGCAGCAGCCACACATCAAATTCACCCCGAGAGCCCGAGAAACACAGCAGACAGCTGCTGCAGGTCCTGCTGCCACTGCCCAGGCACGGCTGGACTGGGGAGAGCAGGGGAGAGACAGAGCTGCTGCCACGGCAGTGTCCCCACCCCTGAACAGACCCCATCCCTGTACTGACCCCACCCCTGAACAGACCCCATCCCTGCAGTGTCCCCATTCCTGCAGTGTCCCCATCCCTGTACTGACCCCATCCCTGAACAGACCCCATCCCTGCAGTGTCTCCACCCCTGAACAGACCCCATCCCTTCAGTGTCCCCATTCCTGCAGTGTCCCCATCCCTGTACTGACCCCATCCCTGCAGTGTCCCCATCCCTGAACAGACCCCACCCCTGAACAGACCCCATCCCTGCAGTGTCCCCATTCCTGCAGTGTCCCCATCCCTGCAGTGTCCCCCATCCCTGAACAGACCCCATTCCTGCAGTGTCCCCATCCCTGCAGTGTCCCCATCCCTGTACTGACCCCACCCCTGAACAGACCCCATCCCTGCAGTGTCCCCATTCCTGCAGTGTCCCCATCCCTGTACTGACCCCATCCCTGAACAGACCCCATCCCTGCAGTGCCCCCACCCCTGAACAGACCCCATTCCTGAACAGACCCCATTCCTGCAGTGTCCCCATCCCTGCAATGTCCCCATCCCTGAACAGACCCCATCCCTGTACTGACCCCATCCCTTCAGTGTCCCCATTCCTGCAGTGTCCCCATCCCTGTACTGACCCCATCCCTGCAGTGTCCCCATCCCTGAACAGACCCCACCCCTGAACAGACCCCATCCCTGCAGTGTCCCCATTCCTGCAGTGTCCCCATTCCTGCAGTGTCCCCATCCCTGCAGTGTCCCCCATCCCTGAACAGACCCCACCCCTGAACAGACCCCATCCCTGCAGTGTCCCCATTCCTGCAGTGTCCCCATCCCTGCAGTGTCCCCCATCCCTGCAGTGTCCCCATCCCTGCAGTGTCCCCATCCCTGAACAGACCCCATCCCTGCAGTGTCCCCATCCCTGCAGTGTCCCCATCCCTCTGGCTCTCAGTGCAGGGCCCGGGGTCCCTGCAGCGCTGTCGGTGTCTGGGTTTTGAGCCTCTCCCTCGTGCCCAGAGCAGATCCCGCTGCCCGAGGCCGTGTTTGCTCTGTGTCTGCCCCGCTCCGGCTCTTGGCTCCATCCCGGGGCCATCAGCCCCCGAGACAGGCAGGAAGGACGCGAATTTGGCAGGACACCAAAGCACCAAAGCACCGCACCAGAGCTGCTGTGTGCCAGCCACAACCGGGGCAAGGGCAGCCGGGCCAGTGGGGAGGGCTGGGCTGCAGGGAGGGGCAGCCCCTGAAACAAGGGGGGGGTGTTCCTTGAGTGAGAAAATGGACCCGTCTTTCCTAATCTTCCTCATGGCCTCACAACCCTTTGGCCCAGCAGAGCCTGAGGCAAAGCCTGGCCTGCTCTTCTGTTAAGATTCAGGAATGTTTGGCTATATCTGCTTTTTATTTTCTGAAAAAGCAAGAGGAAATCTTGGGTGGGATTATTCAAAATAAAGGGGGCAAAAATGTGTATTGATATATCCAGAAAGCTCCGAATCCACCTGCGCTGTGGGGAGCGTTAGGAGCTGTCCCCAGCAGGCGCTGGTAACCACAGACAACCCGGGAATGTTTTATCCAAACGTCTGGGCCAGGGCATTTCCAGCCCGGAATGCCTGTCCAAACACACTGCTTCCACGTGAGCCGCGACTAAAATCCTGTTCTGAGCGAGCTTTAGATAACGCAGCCTGAACATCAGCGCACCAAAGGGCTGGTGGAGCCCGGCCAAGCGCTCAGATCATCGCTCGGGCTCCGGCACTGCCTCATTAGTGCTTCATTAGTGCTGCGGCAGCGACCTGGCACGGCACACAGCATCCACCCCTGTGCCCCCCCCGAGCCCCGAGCCCACCCCCGGCACCGCACACAGCACCCATCCCTGAGCCCCCTGAGCCCCCTGAGCCCCGAGCCCATCCCTGAGCCCCTCTGAGCCCCGAGCCCATCCCTGAGCCCCCCCCTGAGCCCCGAGCCCATCCCTGAGCCCCCCTGAACCCCGAGCCCATCCCTGAGCCCCCCTGAGCCCCGAGCCCATCCCTGAGCCCCCTGAGCCCCGAGCCCATCCCTGAGCCCCCTGAGCCCCGATCCCACCCCCGGCACCCCCCGAGCCCCGACCCCATCCCTGAGCCCCCCTGAGCCCCGAGCCCATCCCTGAGCCCCCCTGAGCCCCGAGCCCATCCCTGATCTCCCCCCTGAGCCCCGAGCCCACCCTGGCCCCCGGCGATGTCCCGGCACAGCCCCAGGGCAGAGCCAGCGCTGCCGCCGGGCTCCAGCGCCCATCCCCGGGGACAGAGCTGCATTTTATCCGCCTGACAGCGCTCCCGGAACGCGTCGGCTTTTAAGGCCAGGCTCTCCCGGTGCCAGCGGCTGAGCTCGGCATAGCCCTGGGGCTGCCCCCGGGGAGGGCAGGGACCCCACGGCGAGGGCAGGGACCCCACGGCGAGGGCAGGGACCCCATGGCGAGGGCAGGGACCCCGTCCCCACCGCCCGGGCCACTCGGGGATGGCTGCAATGAGGGAGCTCATCGCCTTCCCGGAGGCACTGAGGCAGACGAGGGAGAGGAAGGCCGGTTCCGCTCCGGTTTCTGGGGGGTTTTTCCCTCTCCTGCTGCCCGGGGGGCTCAGCCCCAGCCCCCGGGGCCGGGCAGTGCGGGCAGGTGCCCGGCCCCGCTGTGCGGCTGGATGCGCTCAGCCTCCCCCTTCCTCCCCCCGCATCCTCCCGCCGCTCCCCCGCCCCGCGGCAGCTCCTCCTCATCCTCCTCACCCTCCTCACCCTCCTCATCCTCCTCATCCTCCTCATCCTCCTCACCCTCCTCATCCTCCTCATCCTCCTCACCCTCCTCACCCTCCTCATCCTCCTCCTCCTCATCCCCGCTCGCTCCGTTCCATCGGCTCGGGAGCCGCAGCCGGGAGCGCCGCTCAGCTCCGGTAGGTGCGGGCCGGGGGGCGAGGGGGGCTGAGCCCCACGGGATGCTCTGAGCGCCCCACGGACACCCGCGGGATGCTCGAACAGAGCCCAGGGCATCCCCTGCAGCCTCTGGGATCCCCTCGGGATGCTGGTGGATGCTCCGCGGGGAGCCAGGGAATGTTCTGGCAGCTCCAGAGCCCCGCGGGGTGCTCAGAGCCAGGGGCACAGGGAGGATCCGGAGTGCAGGGTCGGGCTGGGATGGGCTGAGGCAGCAGGTGCCTTCCCCACGGACGCCTTTAGAGGGTTTTTTAGGCAGGGTGTTGCTCCCCCCAGCTGGGACAAACCCCCCAAAACCCTGCAGGTGCCCCCAAATCCTGGGAGGGAAGAGTGGCTCAGCAATGGGAGCATCGCTCCAAATAACAATCTCCAAATTACCTGCAGCTCCGGGTAGATCAGAATTTGAATAGAAATTTCCTAAATCCCAAACATTTTAAATGGCAAAACACAATATTTGGACCATTAAAAAAAGCAAACCAAACAAACTAAAAAAAACCCTTGAGCAGACAGAACGACAAACAGAAAGGAAAATTGTTGCAGTGACACAGCATTATAAAGGGTTCATTTCTGATCCAAAACAAATAAATCACAGAACCATAGAACGGTTTGGGGAAACCACAGCTTCTCTGGGCAATTAATTATGATTAGGGAATGCCCCTGGATCCCTGGCAGCGCCCAAGGCCAGGTTGGACAGGGTTTGGAGCAGCCTGGGACAGTGGGAGGTGTCCCTGCCCAGGGCAGGGGTGGCACTGGATGAGCTTTAAGGTCCCTTCCAACTCCAACCATTCTGTGATGATTCTATGAATTATGGCTAAAATAACACCACAGGGATTATCCTGAAGGGCCTGACAGCCAAACCTCATCACCAGCGAGCTCTGAGCTGCTCTCTCAGCCAAACTGAAGGTGCCAAACACAAATTCCTGCAGGCTCCAATCTCCCTGGCTGGGGGTGCAGGTGTCAGGCTGAGACACAGCCCCGGGGCCACACGTCCCCACCGCCCCTTCCCTTGCCAGCACCTGCAGCCTCTTGGCTCCTTCAGGCCATTTAGCAAAGGTGAAACCCCTGACAGGGCAGCAGCAGGTCCCTGTCCTGTCCCTCTGACAGCCTCAGGTCCCTGTCCTGTCCTGTCCCCCTTGGCAGCCTCATGTCCCTGTCCTGTCCCCTCTGACAGCCTCAGGTCCCTGTCCTGTCCCCCCTGACAGCCTCATGTCCCTGTCCTGTCCCCTCTGACAGCCTCAGGTCCCTGTCCTGTCCCCCTTGGCAGCCTCAGATCCCTGTCCTGTACTGTCCCCCCTGGCAGCCTCAGGTCTCTGTCCTGTCCCCCTGACAGCCTCAGGTCCCTGTCCTGTCCTGTCCTGTCCCCCTGACAGCCTCAGGTCCCTGTCCTGTCCTGTCCTGTCCCCCCTGACAGCCTCAGGTCCCTGTCCTGTCCTGTCCTGTCCTGTCCTGTCCTGTCCTGTCCTGTCCCCTCTGACAGCCTCAGGTCCCTGTCCTGTCCCCCCTGGCAGCCTCAGGTCCCTGTCCTATCCTGTCCTGTCCCCTCTGACAGCCTCAGGTCCCTGTCCTGTCCTGTCCTGTCCTGTCCTGTCCCCCTGACAGCCTCAGGTCCCTGTCCTGTCCTGTCCTGTCCTGTCCCCCTGACAGCCTCAGGTCCCTGTCCTGTCCTGTCCTGTCCTGTCCTGTCCCCCCTGACAGCCTCAGGTCCCTGTCCTGTCCTGTCCCCCCTGGCAGCCTCAGGTCCCTGTCCTGGCCCCCTGACAGCCTCAGGTCCCTGTCCCCTCTGTCCCGGGGGTCCCGGTGCCGCAGGGCTCTGCCTCAGCTGGTTGGGAATAAGGGCAAGGAGCCAGAGCCAGCTGCATGAGGAGCTGCCTCAGCTGGGAGGAAGATCAAGGTCTCAGCAGTGGGAGGAAGGCCAAAGTCATTGAGGGAGCTCGGGAGGAAAAGTTCATCCCCTGGGCTGAGGTGGAGCTGGGAAGGAAAGTTTATCCAAAGGGCTTGCAGGGCTGTGGGTCTGGCTGGAGAGAATTGTGTGCAGCAGATCCCAAGTGTGTGTTCCTGCAGATCCCGGGCCCGCAGGAAGCTGGGCTGAGCCGTGTGCAGGGAGAACAATTGGATATTGTGCTGCCTTATCACCACTGAGCCCTGTCCTGCCTGAGGAACCCATTAAACTTTAGACCCCTCTTTGGGCCAGGCCTTCCCGTATGTCTCGTGTGCCTCTTCATCCTCCCACCCCTTTTCACCTTCCACTTTTATTTTGTCTCTACTTTTCCTTTGGCCTCCCACTTTATTTTGGCCTCCTGCCCTTTTCAGCCTCTGCATTTCTTTCCCCTCTCACCCTTTCTTGGTCCTCTACCCTTTTGCAGCTTCTATTTTTTCTGTCTTTGTTTTTATTTCTGATCAACCTTTTTTTTTTTCTCTTGCACTCCTCAGCCTTCACTTTTCTCCTCCCCAGCCTTGTGACTCCAATTCTTTTCCAGGCTCCTTTTCACCTTTAGCCCCCATTTCTCTTTCAGCCTTCCTTGCTTATTCCATCCCCGGTTTTTTGGGTTTTTTTTTCCCCTTTTTTATTTCCCTCAAAACACATTAGCACTTGCACTGGATCTTACAAACCTTTTTAGTAAATATTCCCTGAAAAAAAAAGTATATTCCAGGGAGGTAAAAACTGTCCTGACCTGCCAGGCTGCCCCTGGGTACCAGCACTTCTCCCTCCTGGGCACAGCGGGCACTGACTCATGGCTGGGGCATTTTTAGGAATCCTGTGAGCATTGTCTGGCACTGCAGAGCTGTCAGGGATTATCGTGGGGGCTGGCTCTGGCTGGCTCTGTCTTTCAAACAGAAACCTCACAATAAAAATCTCTTTGCAGAAGGATTTGTTGCAAACCTGTTCAGCGAGAGACACAATGGCTCTGTCATGGTCTCTGCTGTGGATGCAGGAATCCTCCCTCTCCCCCCGTGTCTGAAAGGTGCCTGACTCAGAGTTCAGATTCATCAGAATCTGCTGGATTAAAGCTGTTGGAGAAGCAGAGCAGAGGCCAGGGCCATGCAGAGCAGCAGCAATCAGTGATTTGCAGGTTTTATATTCCCCCAAATGTGTCGGTGTTT
Source organism: Poecile atricapillus (assembly GCF_030490865.1). Taxonomy (NCBI): domain Eukaryota; kingdom Metazoa; phylum Chordata; class Aves; order Passeriformes; family Paridae; genus Poecile; species Poecile atricapillus. Next base: position 1,097,878 of record NC_081261.1, read on the forward strand.
AACGGGACAGGTGGCACTGCCACCGAGGGATGGGGACCTGTGCCTCATGCTGGGAGTGAGGCAGCTCTGGGGGGCACAGACACTCTGCACCTGGCACCTGCAGTGCCAAAACTGCCACAGCTCCTGCTTCTCTAAAACTGAACAACAAAAGTGCTCCGTTCCCATCTGCTGAAGGTGGCAGAGAAAGGCTGAGACAGACTCACAGTCCCCAGAATATAATATATAATATATAATATATAATATATAATATATAATATATAATATATAATATATAATATATAATATATAATATATAATATATAATATATAATATATAATATATAATATATAATATATAATAGATAATAGATAATAGATAATAGATAATAGATAATAGATAATAGATAATAGATAATAGATAATACATAGATAATAAATAGATTATGTATATAATAAATATATAGTATTTAGGAATTCCCTTAAAGATCAGCTAATACACAGCCAGTGCTAAAGTTCTATTAAGCCCAGCACAGCATCATTAACGTGCACCCATGGGCCAGCCTAAAGCCTGACCTCTGTTTTAATTAGGTAACAAACCCCATTCTGCTGGGTCTATAACTCAGAAGGGAGCTCAGAAGAGCCCCTTTCCCCTTCTGTTTGTGCTTTCCCCACCCCCCAAACTCCCCCCTTGCCCAGGGAAAGCAGCAGACTGAGAGGGCTGCTGGGGAAAGGAGCAGACTCAGAGGGCTGCTGGGGAAAGGAACAAGCTGGGATGCCACAGGCAGAGTCCCCAGCCCACAGTGTCACAGCCTGGCAGCTGTCCCTGAGGACACAAAGGGGTTTCACAGGGTGTGGGAACCAGGCTGGCTGCTGTGCCCAGGTGCCACTGACTCATGGCACGGCACCTAAAACCCTTTTGTCCCCCTCAGACTCCTTTTGGGAGTGGTGGTGTCTGCCCTGAGCCATCCTCCCAGGGATGTGCCCACTGCAGTCTGGGCACACAGTTCATCCCTGACTCACAGCATCACCCACTGCTGCTCACAGTCTGCCCTTGCTCCTGGCTCTTCATTTAGATCTGGGTGTCAGCCTTCATCTCAGATCTTTCCACAGCTCCAGGGTTGGTAAATCTGCCTGTCCCACCTGCAGACCAGCCTTGCCAGCTCTCACCTGCACAGGGACCCTGTTTCTGCAGAACCACAATCCAAGAGCTCTCCAGTTTAGGAAACCCCTCTCAAATCATGACGTCCAACCATTCCCCTGCACTGCCAAGGCCACCAGTGACCCATGTCCCCAAGTGCCACATCCACTGCTACAGCCCCCCAGGGTGGAGCCAGCCTGGCAGGGACCCCAGTGAGGGGCACAGTTGCCCACCCTGATGGATGCTGGTCCCACGGGGCATTCCCAGCCCAGGGGGTCAGGCAGTCCCAGCTGCACACTGAGGTTATTCTGCCCCATGCTCAGGCCAAGGAACAAGAGCAGGAGCCTGAGGAGTGGTTTCCCTTCTCTGCTCTCATCCTCGCTCCGGGGCAGACAGGAGGGGGAGATCTTTACCGTGACAAATCCCGCTCTGAGCATCCCAAGATGAACTCCAGATCTGAGCCCTTTGCTTATCCCAGATGCTCTCTGCACACCACAAACCCCCTGGAAATGATGAGGGATCTCAGTGCCAGGCCACCCAGTGCTGCCTGCCCCTCTCCCTGGCACACGCTGCCTGGGGCAGGCAGCTCCTGCATCCCTGTGCCATCCACTGTCCCCTCCACGCATTCCCAAACCCCCAGACCTGGCACAGGGCCATTCCTGTATCCATGACTGGCAGACCCCAAGGCTGCCCTGCTTTCCCCCACTCCAGCTAGGTTTGTCCCAGAGAGGTTCCTTGTTTTTCCCAGAGAGATCCATCGTTCTATCTCCGACAGCTGCACAGCCCCACAGGACATGAGGGTGCTGTACACAAAACTACCCAACTGTGCAGCTTTTTCCTCTTGAATTTCCATCTCCCTTGATACTTGATTCTCTATTGAATGTCAAATTTTGGACATAAAGTACAAGTATTTAACATCAAATTAAACACCCTCCCTTCCCCTTCCTCAGTATTCCCATTGCTGCAGGGTGTTCACAAAAGCTTCCACTTGATGGGAAGAGTTACTGGCTGCCAGACTCCAAATGGGATCTTGGAGCTCACACCTGCCCTGGTGTGGATGTGATCCCCCCACACACCACAGGGGATTCTCCCTGACTCCCTGGGGATCCCAGTGCAGGGCTGAATGTGCAGCTCACGAGTAAGGAAAAGGTAAAAACCCCTCGGGGTCCTGGTTGTGGCACTCCCAGCAGGGCAGGGGACACAGCAGCTGCTGATCCCCACACTCTGCCTGCTAGTGCCAACAATTTTGGTTTAGTGTGGGGTTTTTTTTTTGCATTTAGACAAACCAGGGCATCTTTCCCTCTTGATTACCAGAAGCATCACAGCAGAGCAGCTGTGGCTGCCCCTGGACCCCTGGCAGTGCCCAAGGCCAGGCTGGACAGGGCTGGGAGCACCTGGGACAGTGGGAGGTGTCCCTGCCATGGCTGGGGGGCACTGGATGGGCTTTAAAGCCCTTCCAACCCAAACCATGCTGGCATTCCATGATCCTTGGCTGCGTGGCTGTGGGCCAGCCTGGCCCCACAGCTTTCCCCTAGAGCAGCTGTGGAGACAGCGGGCACAAGAAACGCCGCGGTGTCTCTAAACTGCCCACTCGGGAGCTGGAAATAGCCAGTGTGGGTGAGAGCTCAGGGGCTGAGGCTCAGCAGGTTGTTAAAATTGCAGCTTTCTGTCCTGCACTGTGCCCTTTGTGGGGCTTTGTTGTTTACAGAGATGAGAAGGGGCAGAAGCACCCAGAGAACATCCCCTTCCCTCGGAGGGTTGTGTAATGGAAAGCCGAGGCAGGGCTGTTTTCCTTGGAGCGGTGTGGCAGCTCCTGCTGCTGTCACAGCCTGTGGTCACACACGTCACAGCAGGGCCCAGGCAGGTGCCCGGCTCTGCAGGGACACAGGTGTCCCTCGTGTCCCTGTCTGGGACAGCAGGAGCAGAAATGAGGGCTGTGCCTTCCACGGGGTCTGGCAGGTCCCAGGGAGTGACTCAGTGCCGAGGTCAGAGCTGGGGGTGACACAGAGAGCTCGGTGCCCATGGCCCCCAGAGCCACCCAGAGCTGAGAACCCCCCAGTGTGTGCCTGAAGAACACAGACCAAAGCAATGACCTGTCTGGCTCCACCAACCACAAGAGGTGGAGATGCACAGCTGCTCTCCTTACTTTACTCCATTGACTACTTAGCCACACTAATTCCAGGTTTTTTTTGCTGACCCACTCATCTGCATTTAACAAGATTCAGCCCTGAGCTTGCCTTGCTCTGATCTTGCATCTGCAACACTCCTTGCCCACTCCTACACGCTGCAGCTTTTCACTGGAAGGCATTTTCTCCAGTCCCAAAGTCATGCAGATAAGAAAATTATTATTTATTGGAGGATTTTCCTGGTAATAGCCATTATTAACTCAAGCTTTCATTGCACTGTTATTGAGCAACAGCTCAAGCTCCTTACTCAGGCAGCTTGGAGGAAAAAAACAGGAGTTGGCATCCAGGGGTACTAGAGGCTGAATTTAAAATCAGACATTGGACAACAGAATTAAGAACAGGATTCTTCCAGCCAGTCTTACTTAGATGTTAAAAAGAGCAGCTGTACAGCCCTCACACAAACCCTGCAGGATGAACACCATTAACTCCCTGCACATTTCCATAGTAAATCACTGCTGAGCTTATGGTGAACCCAGAAACCAAGAGATTTTCCTTGGAACAGCGCAGACGGAGGCTGTGCTGGAGGAAGTTGGGTTTCTGAGCCATGGTATGTCTACTGATGGTTAACCACCAGGATGGATGTGGGGTTTCACTTGGCCTGGAGATGAAACCCTCCATTCCAGCATCCTCTGCTTCTCTGGGGAAGGACAGGGGATAAAGGCTGAACCCAAAGCCCAGTTTTGAAGCTGGAGCCAACCCTTGGCTGGGTTTGGCCGCCCTTCAGAGGGCCAGCTGCAGGAACTGACATTCCTGCTCTTCTCTCCCTGTTCCAGCCCCATGAGCAGCAGCCTGGGAGGTGTTGGAGCCGTGTGAGCACCGAGGGGAGGCGAGGGCTGCCAGAGGGTGACCAGGACAGAGCGACAGAACACGGCCTTGGCTCGGGGTGGGGTTGGAGGGCTCACACGGGACATGGTGCAACAGCAGAGCCAGATCACGCTTGGATTGACAGCACAGAGGGAACTTCTGGGGCTGGAGTTTGTCTTTAGGCGTCATCCATCCGTCCGTGTGTCCGTCCGTGTGTCCGTGGGCGCGGGGCAGCCACACCTGCAGTGCCAGCCCAGACAGCCACAGCGGGGCTCTGTGGTCTGGCTCTGTGCCCAGGGTCCTGCACGGACACCGGGGACGGCTGGCAGGGGATGGGGACACTCCCAGCTGGCTGAAGTGTCACCAATGAGCCTCCTGTGTCACCAATGAGCCTCCTGTGTCATCAGCTGAGCCTCCTGTGTCACCAATGAGCCTCCCATGTCACCAGTGAGCCTCCTGTGTCACCAGTGAGTCTCCTGTGTCACCAATGAGCCTCCTGTGTCACCAGTGAGCCTCCTGTGTCACCAGTGAGCCTCCTGTGTCACCAGCTGAGTCTCCTGTGTCACCAATGAGTCTCCTGTGTCACCAATGAGCCTCCTGTGTCACCAGTGAGCCTCCTGTGTCACCAGCTGAGTCTCCCCTGTCACCAGCTGAGTCTCCCCTGTCACCAGTGAGTCTCCCCTGTCACCAGTGAGTCTCCTGTGTCACCAGTGAGCCTCCTGTGTCACCAGTGAGCCTCCTGTGTCACCAGTGAGTCTCCCCTGTCACCAGCTGAGTCTCCTGTGTCACCAGCTGAGTCTCCTGTGTCACCAGTGAGCCCCCTGTGTCACCAGTGAGCCTCCTGTGTCACCAGTGAGTCTCCTGTGTCACCAGCTGAGTCTCTCCTGTCACCAGCTGAGTCTCCCCTGTCACCAGCTGAGTCTCCTGTGTCACCAGCTGAGTCTCCTGTGTCACCAGTGAGCCTCCCCTGTCACCAGCTGAGCCTCCCCTGTCACCAGTGAGTCTCCTGTGTCACCAGTGAGTCTCCCCTGTCACCAGCTGTGTCTCCTGTGTCACCAGTGAGTCTCCTGTGTCACCAGCTGAGTGTCCCCTGTCACCAGCTGAGTCTCCCCTGTCACCAGCTGAGTCTCCCCTGTCACCAGCTGAGTCTCTCCTGTCACCAGTGAGTCTCCTGTGTCACCAGCTGAGTCTCCCCTGTCACCAGCTGAGTCTCTCCTGTCACCAGTGAGTCTCCCCTGTCACCAGCTGAGTCTCCCGTGTCACCAGCTGTGTCTCCCCTGTCACCAGATGAGTCTCCTGCCTGCAGGAGCCGGGCAGCGCATCCTGGGCAGGGAGGGGATGGGAGCCACTGCAGGGCCCCCCAGTCTGGGGGTGCTGAGCAGGATCCCGGGGGCACACGGAGTGTCCCCCATCCCCAGGGGTTTCCCACATCATCACCAACACTTCAGCCAACAATCAGCTCATCTCCCATGGTCTCCACTCCCTCCAGGTGCCTTTCCCTGGAAGCCAAGCGCTGGCAGGTCCAGGGAGGAGAGCTGCCCACAGCCCTGGCCGTAACCAAGGAGGCAAACCCAAAACAGGGCTCCTGTGCCCGGTGTGTGGCCCCTGAGTCCTCAGCAGCCTCGGCAGGACAGAGCCACCCTCCTCGGGTGCCAGGGACAGACTGGTGTCACTCGTGGCACCTGTCAGTGCTGCTCCCGGTGCTGGAACGAGCTGCTGGGAGGCAGCAAAGCACAGGAGCAGAGATGAAGCTTTGCTCTGCTCTCGGCACCAGGAGAGGGAAAGGGGAGAGGGAAAGGGCAGCTGGAAAGGGCAGACAGGACCTGCTGTGTCCTGGAGGGAAGGGGGAGCCCAGGGCTCTCGCTTTGCCTCCACTGGGAACCCCAGAGGTCTCCCCTGGGAGCAGCACATCCTCCAGCCCATCCCTGGCTGGAGGGACTGAGCTCTGGTGATGCCCTGTCCAGGGTGTTCTTCCCACCCAGCAGGTCCCACACATCCAGCTTGCTCTGGGGCACGGGGCTCAGATCTGTGGGATTTGCGTGCACAGCCAGGGCCACTCGTGTTCGTGTCTCTGCTCTTGGTCCCAGCCCAGGCAGGACACGGGGCAAGACCTTCCTGGCAAAGCTCCTGCTCTGGGGCTGGGTTTGCTCCTGGAGCTGGAACTGCAATTAAGTTAATCACCGGGTGGCAAGGGGTGGGAGGGAGGTGGGAGAGGCGGGAAGGAAATTAGAAAGTGGAGATCTCTTGGTTTTCCTGTCTCCCCAGGGACACGGCCGGTTTGGTGGGATGTTGTAGGGCTGTCCCAGGGGGGAGCAGCAGCTCGGGTGAACCGGGCTCTGAAGCTCTGAAGAAGCCACAGCTGGCTCCAGGACATCCCTTGGGCATCCCTGAGGGCTGGGATGGGTTAACCCTGTCCCTCCCGTGGTGCTGCTGTGTTGGCCACCAGCCATTAGTGACACCCCCTCAGGAAACTGCTGGAGTTTCAGCTTTACAGCCCCTGTGTTTTACCTGCCACAAATCCAGTGTGGCTGAGTGGAATGGCTCTTTTCTGGTGCAGAGCAGGCAATGATGACAGCAGGCATTAGTTAAATTGATTTTGATACTTTTGGTGGCACTTGACACAACATATTCCACTTGCAAAGGGTAAAACCCACCTGATAAATATTTCATTAAGCAGGTAATCACATTGCTAGAGATAAAATCACCTGGCTATAAACAAGACTAGAAACGAGCCAATGCATTCCACTGGTGCTCACAGAGTGATCTATTCCATATTTATGTATGCTTTGCCTAATCATTTATTAAATCCTTCTGAGAGGATGTACAGCCCAAGGAATTCGAGCTGTGCCTTGCACTGCCAGCCCTTGGGAGGGGAGCCAGCCCTTGCAGGCTGCCCATGCTGATGATAACCCCAGCCCCACCGAGCTGCTCCTGCAGCAACCAGAGCATGAGGAAACCTCTGCCTGGTCTCTAATCCTTTCCTGCATGAGGAAATCCATCCCATGAAATGGTTCTCCAAAACTCATGATGAATAAAATCCCTGTTTATCTGAGATGTTTGTTCCACATGCCTGGGTAGATCTCAGATCATCCTAAAACCCACAGGAACCTCCAGGAAAGGCAATTCAGAGCCTGAATTCCTTAAAAATATTCTACCTGTTGAGTTTTCCATTCCCATGTGGAGTGTCTGAGCTGCCTGGGAAGTGGCTGCTCTGTTCAGGTGGCTGCAGTCAGCAGTGGGAATGGGAAGGGAGCCCATCAGGAGGTGATGCTGTCTGACCCCAGCTGAGTCACATGTCCTCGGGAAGAAACAGGATTTCTGCTTTAATGGAGAAAATAACACTTTCCAAAGTGAAACCAACTGGAGTGTTTCCACTGAACTCACCAGAGCCAGGCTCAGGAGACACTGATCTCATTAACCAGAGTTGGACAAAACCTCAGGAGACTCCTGGGTTTAGCAGCTTCTCATCTCTCTGGAGTTCTCTGTGTGATCTTTAGCTGATCATCTAAATGACAATTGTGATTAACTGCACTTTTCATCACCATGGCCAGTCAGAGGCCACACAGAACATTTCTTTCCAACCCTACATAAAAGATTGTATCCAAAGCCAAGGACAATTTTGGTGTATTTGAATCAATCCAGTCTGGTTTTAACCCAGTAGGTGAGATACTTCTGCTTTTCTCCATGTAGTAGCCAGGTATTTCATCCCTAAATAAAAAAGGTCCATCTCAGCCTGGCTACCCCTGGGTTGAGCCCTTGCTGGCCACTAAATTTGTGCCACAGGACCCATGAAAAAAATAAAAATCCACAAAAGTTCCTGGCAATTCCGACATGCAAAAGCTTTTGGACCATTAGGAATCCCACACATTTCCATCAACACCACCTTTGCCATGCAGAGGAGAGCTGTGTAGTGCAGAGAGGCAGTAGTATTTTCAGAGCAGAGAGGAAAGGTCCCCGCTCCTTCCAGGGCTCCCAGCGGGTGCTGCTATTCCAGAGCTCACACTCTGATATTGGCAGCACCACCAGCCCTCCATGCTCAGTCAGATGCTTGCAGAGTTTGGGATTTCACATCAAAGCCACTGGTTTGGCCAGTGATAAAGTTTGGAACCGACCCCAAACTTCTCAGAATTTCGCAGCTATTGCGGCCAGCGCCGGGCTCCTCTCCCTCCGAGCTGTGGGGAGCAGCTCAGCTCAGCCACCACGGCTCAGCAGGACCTGGATCAAATCAACATTCATGTTTAGCTCACTCCCTAAGTCTTTTTTTTTACCTTCAGAAATGATTTCTGATCCTTTGGGCTGCTGACATCTCCATCCAGGAGAAGGAGCCGGGTGCTCCCAGCTCCCCACGCTGCAGATGGAGCTGGGGCTATCCCGGTGCTGCTCCCAGGGATTCATCCTCGCTGGGGTTTTCTCTCAGGCAGCACAGCAAGGCTGTTACACAGAGCTGGAGGAAAGAGGAGCCACAAACACAGCAGCCCTTGGGCAAAGAGACTCCAGCTCAGCTCCAAATCATCATCCTGCTGCGACCGGCGGGGTCAGTTCCCCTCTCACAGCAATCTCCCCTCGGAACATTTTCCTTTCTCCATGGGACACCAAATAACCACTGGAGTGTGGTGTCTCTCAGCTTTGCATATTTGAGAGAGCTTTCTGTTCTGCTTTGAGCTATTTAATAGCATTGTTGGGCTTCTACCCAAAGAAATAAGGTCCTTTATGTTGTCTTTGGTTCAGGTTCTCTCTCTCACTCGTGTTTTAATTCCCCTAAAAACCTAACATGTTCCTGCCAAAAGTATAATGGTAGGGCCATGAGTGGTGGTGTTTGTGGAGGAACAACTCCATGGCCATAAAGTCTGAGAACAGCGATAGTATTTAGCACGGGGAGGCGAGGGGAGTGGAAAAGTGTTCACTGAGCTTTGCTGGGGCAGTCAGGGCAGCTGGCAAGCACTGCAGCCTTCCTAAAAACAGCAAAAAATAACCTAGAGGAAGTAAGTGATGATGAAGAAGCTGTTTCCAGTTGGGGTGCTCTGGTCAAGCTGCCTGGAGATGCCCTCAGACCTTGAGGTGTGGGTAGAACCCAGCCTGCTCCTCACCCCTGCTGCCTGCAGGGTTTGCTGAGATCCTGCTCAGAGCTCTTGGCTCGGGGGTGTTTGCTTCCCAGTACCATCCATCATCAACCCAGGACACTTCTGGGTGCCTTTACCCTCAGATAAAGGCTCAGGAAAAGCTTTGGTTGTAGGAAATTACCCAGTGCTTGGTTAAAGCTCAGAGGAGGGGCAGAGCCCTGTGTGCCACCCTGGGTGACCTGGGGGTTTCCTTCAGAAAAAGGCTGGCACAAGGAAACTGAGCTGCATGGAAAATGTGATGTCTTGAGAGAAAAAAAAATGTAGGGAGCAGACACTCCAAGAAATAATTTCACCTGACTGTGGTGTTTAGAAAAGATTTTGAGTCTGTATTTGGTATCACCTGGAGCTTCTGAGGCTGCATCTCCAACCTCATGGCAAGAGATGGGGGCTGGCCTATGTTGTGACTCCAGAAAGCACTTCCCAAAATCCCCAAATCTGGGTCAGATGGGGTGTCTGAGAGCCTGGGCTGAAGTCTGTACGAAGCAGAGCTGGTGCAGTGCTGGGGCTGCTCTCCCCAACAGCCACAGCTTTTATCTCCAGGGGTTCTGCTTTTAGCAATCCAACTTCCAGAGGTTTTTACTCTCTGCAGGCATCTGGGATCCATTTCCAGGAGTAGCTCCTCTCTCTTGCAGCTGTTTTTGTGTATTTTTTAAATGCTAAAGAGTTCAGAGCCAAATGTTTAGCGATTCTCTGTGTATGCACACGTGTGCTGCAGAGCTGCCACCCTCAGTATCTCCCAGGGCACTCCAAGCAGCACAGCAAACCCACACAGTCTGGTACTGGCTCCATCCCAACGTACCAGTAGCACCACTCAGTGCTAAAGAGACATTTTTACAATCTACAAACACATATAAACAGTGACTATAAAATATTTTCCATAATATAGCTGTGGGAATACATGACATTTAAAGCAATTTCCTGTATCTAGATTTATTCTGTGCCATGTCTTTTTCTGTTCATAAATCCACTTCTCTCCAAGCACAACAGAACTCTGTGTATGAAAGACAGAAAGAATTTGTGGGACATTTTAAATGTAGTTTCTAGGCTAAAAACATGACTGCACCTGGAATATCCGTGGGACTCTGGCCCCCACCTGTGGCATCTCCTGATGCACTTCTGTGACAGCACTTCTCAGCCTCCAACATCCACTGCATTTTCTTTGATTGGTCTGGTGATGCCTTCAGGTTTTGGCACAGCATCTGCTTAAACATGGATTGTGACCACAGTCTCCAGCAAAATGAGGCTTCAATATGAGATTTCATTAGACCAGCTTGCCCCAAGTCCCAGTGTCCAGCCTGGCCTTGGGCACTGCCAGGGATCCAGGGGCAGCCTCAGATGCTCTGGGCACCCTCTGCCAGCCCTGCCCACCCTCATAGGGAAGGATTTCTTCCCAAAATTCATCTAACCCTGCTCTCTGGCACTGGGAGCCATTCCCCCTTACCCTGTCACTCCAGATCCTTGACCAAAGCCCCTCTCCAGCTCTCCTGGAGCCCCTTTAGGCACTGAGATGCTGTTGGTTGATTCATGGCATATCCTAGACTCAAAATTCCCATTTTCCACATTGATCAGTGTCTGGGTAAATCTGCTCAGCCCAGGCAGTGAAAGCTCCTGCCCCTTGCTCATCTCCCAGCACATCTAACTGTGTCCTGACCTTTTCCATGTGTGTTCCTGGGCCAGGTGAGCTGCAGAGTGCCAAGAGATGAGCAATATTTACTACCTGACACACGGTGGGTGTTGCAATTCCTGCTCATAATTGTGTTTGAGAGTTATAATAGTGGAGAGAGGGTTTTACCTGGGCTCCCTTCCCGCCTCTTGTGGGTTCCAATCAGACACCGGGTGTTTTTCAAACCGGTTTTCTGAGTGTGTAATTTTAGCGCGTACGTCAATAGAAAGGAGAAGAAAAACAGAATTCACTGCGATAAAATTAAAAGGACGGAGTCCCTCCAGCCCAGCCCCAGGCGGAGAGGAGACAGCCCCCCGCAGCCTCCCACGCTGGGGGAGCATCACCTTGGGCAGTGCCAGCGCTGTGAATCACCTGCCCGGGACCCCGGGCATCCCTCCCTGCCTTTAAATCCCGCACAGCAGAGTGTGCCCAGCACTCGGTGCCAGCCCTGCCCTCACCTCTCTTGCAGCCTGCGGGATGGCCGAGGGGGAAATCTCCACCTTCAGCGCCCTGACGGAAAAATTCAACCTCCCCTCGGGCAACTACAAGAAACCCAAGCTGCTGTACTGCAGCAACGGGGGGCATTTCCTGCGCATCCTCCCGGACGGCACCGTGGATGGCACCAGGGACCGCAGCGACCAGCACAGTGAGCAAAGCTCTTCTTCCCTTCTCGGGACCCTCCTTGCTCTGTTCACACCCGCTGGGGATGGGGGGAGATGGGGAAAAGCCATCCGGAGGAGTTTTGTGCCGCAGCACAGCTCCCGGGGGCCGGGCACACCTGAGGAGCAGGGGAGGGGAGAGGTGTGGGCTGTGGAAGTGTAGAGGTTTATAAATAGATGTTTCTGGTGTTTATAAATAGATTTCTCTGAGCTTCACCCCGTGGCAGCAGAGGGGACCTGGCAGGGCTGGGTCACACAGGGAGGGCTCGGGGCAGCCCCCACACTCACATGGAATTCTGTGCTCTCTTTGCTTTGCCATCCGTGCTCCACAGCCATTTCCCGGTGTCCCTGGCCAGGTGTCCCCTCAGCTGTCCCATCCCAACCCTGCTGGCTCCGGGATCTCTGCCGGGAGCAGCTGCTCCTGCAGCCCCCGCCTTGTCCTTCCAAGGAACCATTGGGAACTTGACGCTTTTTGTGTTACCAAAAACTCCCCCGAGGGTTTTTCTTACCCAGGAGAGGTGGACGGGCCACAGGGCAGAGCTCCTGCTGGGGCTGGGCTCTTCTTATCCCGAACATTTTCTGGAATGGGACCGGGACCTGCCGGGCTCCTGCCTCGCTGCAAGGAAGGGCTGGGAGGAGCCAAGCCAGACTTACAAAGTGCTAAGAAAAGGACTTTTATTTTCTTTAAACCGCAAACACACATGTGGCTTCTCCCCCAAACTTAACCTTTCCTCTCGCTGTTGTTGGTGTAATGTCAGGCAGTTTAGAGCCGAGTTTTAGTTACAAACTCTGTCTCCCGGCACCAGGCCGTGCTGGGGGATGGATGAAGATGAGCTCCCTGAGGCTGCATAAATGCAGCGTGCTGCTCCAGCCTCCAGCCAGGAATAAACCTGGCCCATAACCCTCAAACTCCTGGGAAAGGCTGGATGGTGACCCAAAGGATCTGCAGGAGACAGAGCTGGGCTCACAAGCACGCCAGGAGAGGTGGTCTGAGCTCAGGCAGGGTCCCTGCAGCATTTTCCAGAGGCTTTGCTGGAGTCAGAAGGGGAGGTCAGGACCAAGGAGGCACCTCCTGGGACATGGGGAGCTACCAAGGACATGAGCACCCACTCCTGTGGCAGTCTGTTGTCTCACAGCACGGATGCTGTCACACAGCCCGGTCCTTTTCCCTCTGGAAAAGCGAATCCAGCACCTTGGAGTGGTGCAGGCAGGTCCTGCACCCCGGCACGCTCACTCCTCCCTGGCTGCTGGCCACGTCTTTGCAAACCTCTGCCAGAAAGGAACCTCCTGTAAATGCTCTGGTAAACTGGGCTATAGGAATATACTAATATTTACAGAGGAAACTCCTGAAAGGGCTCTGTGCCAGCAGAGCAGCCCTGATGAGAGGGACCCTGCTCTGAGCACCTGCGGCTGCCCACGGTCCTGCCCTGCGCCTGGAAAATGATGGAACCACTCAAAATCACTCCCTGGTGTGCCAGAGGAGCAGCCCAGCCCACGGCTGGCACTGTGGGATGTTGTCACCCAGCTGGGACACGCTCCTGCCAGCCCCAGGGAGGGACAAGACACAGAAACACCCGCGGCTCATCAGGACAGTGGGGACAGCAGTGTTCCAGCTGCACCGGTGCTCTGCCAGCTGCCAGTGCCCATGTGCATTTTCTTCCAGATAAATATCAAGAATTCTTCTCTTAAATGGCCTCAGAGTCAGGGAGGATCTCTAAGAAGAGCAGAAGGAGTCACTCTCTCTAAGCCTTTGTTGTCCAGCCCCACATCAGGATCCAGTTCCCACATCCTTTAGGTGGGCATTCCAAGCTCGCACCAAGGAATGGAAAGAAAACTTCCCTGGACACTGCAGGTTCTCATGCTCATCTCTATAAAAATCCTCCTTTTCCCCTTTTCATCCCATTCCTTCATGGAAGGAAATCTGGGTACAGACCTGTAAGAGAACCTGTAAGAATTTAGTGCACAAGCTCCTTCCTCTGGATCCACTGTTCTCCCTCCCTCTGGGGCCAATAATCTCAACATCCCCACTGGCAGCAGGAGGGTCCCTCAGTCCCCTCTCTCAGGGACATTTTTGGAACAGTATCATCATTTCATCCCATTTCCCTTTCCTCCCTTTGCTCCTCAGCCAGGTCCCAGCTCTGCAGCACCTCGGGGAATGCAGGTGGGCTGTGGTTTTCCCAGTGCACATTCCCAGCCTAAAGCAGGCAGGCACAGGGGCCAAGCATTCCTGCAAACCTGCACCCACACAATTTCCTAATTAACTATCATTTACTGAGCAGGAAATGCCAAAAATGAAGAATGTGAACCATTACAGCAAAGATTTCACTGGAATGGGTGTTCCACCAGGCCAAGAGGTAACATTGCCTTTTACCTCATCTAAATAAGGATAAATAAATTAAGTATAAACAGGAAGGAAGGAGCTGGAGCAGAGACATCCGTTCATACTTCATTCCAACCAACCTAAATATTGCTGTTATAAATCTTAGGGAAAAAGGCTGCCTATGAGATGGGAACAAGATGGAAGAGCTGGAATTTGCAAGTCACTGTGACTGCAGGCACAGCCTTTTCTATTTCCCCACTGTCCACCTACAACACACCAGACCAAGGCAGCTGCAGCAGACAGCTGGAAGAGAGGCTTTGGATCAGGGGTTTGCAGTGCAGGCAGCTGCAGGCTGCCCATCCCTGGCTTAGCTCTCAAAATACCTCTTCATATGTCACTCCTTAAGTGTCTTGTCAAACCACATGAGAAATTTGTAAATTAGAGCCAGAATTAAAACCCCAATCTCCTGTGTCCCATTCCAGCATCGTAACCAAAAGGCTGCCCTTCCTTTGATGTAAAATAAGGGGAAAATTGGTTTTTGGTTCCTAAAGGATGGCTGTGGGATTTCTTTGAAGAAGAGGGTACAAGGAGACACTTTTATTACACACTGTACTGTTTCCTATAAACTCTTTATAAGCCAGACTTCAACCAAATACCCCAGTAACCTTCCTGACCGCTCTTTTTCCCCTCCTTTTCCTCTTTTCCTCTCACTGTTGTTGTTGTTTTATTTTTCCTGCCAGTTCAGCTGCAGCTGAGCGCGGAGAGCGTGGGGGTGGTGCACATCAGGAGCACGCAGTCGGGGCAGTACCTGGCCATGGACACCAACGGGCTGCTCTACGGCTCGGTAAGCACCAGGATCCCGTGGGATCGCCCATCAGAGGGCTGCACAAACCTCACAGCTCGCTAATGCAAAGCACAGGCAATAATTAGGGCTCTGTTTGTGATTCTGGCACGGCCACTCTGCATCTGGCTTTATTTGGGGGGGGATATAAATAAATTACCAAATCATGTCATTTACTGCCCTACCTCTGACAAATATTGTATTTCCTACCTGACACTCGATAAATGTTGTGTTTCATACCTGGAGCAGCAGCTGCTCTGCAGCCCCCTGGCAGCTGCCACCTGGTGTAGATGTCCCTGCCCAAGCTGGAGCTCCTTAAGGTCCTTTCCAACCCAAACCATTCTGGTTCTGTGCTCTGAGCCTGCAGCTGCCACCACACAGCTCAGGGCCAGAGCAGGAGCCAGGGTCAGGAGCAGCTCACGGAGCACGGGGCTGGTTTAAAATTAAAACCAATTAAAATTCCCAGTCACAGATACCTTGCTACAGGAGTGGCCCAGGGGAGTAAATCAAGGCCAGCCACCCCACAGTTTAAATCAGAGCTTTACTGGGGTGTGGGAATCTCAGAGGCGGGTCTGGATGGCATCTTAGAGGGGAGAGCTGGGCTGGGATTGTCACGTCAGGAGCAGCCCCATGCCCACGGCTCACTGCCCTTCCTCGGGCTCTCTTCCAGCAGTTACTGGGTGAGGAGTGTCTGTTCCTGGAAAGGCTCGAAGAAAACCATTACAACACCTACGTCTCCAAACTGCACGCGGACAAGAACTGGTTTGTGGGGCTGAAGAAGAACGGGAACAGCAAGCTGGGCCCGCGGACTCACTACGGCCAGAAGGCGATCCTCTTCCTGCCACTGCCCGTCTCAGCTGACTGAGACCCGGCCCCGAGGCTCAGAGATGGCCCCAAATCCCAAAACCCGACTGCTGCTGCCTCCTTAGAGCTCAGCAGAGCTCCGAGCTTTAGGTCAAGGCTTTGCCAATGTAGCCAAAGCCCCTTTGTTCTGCACGAAGCTTTGCAGAGATGAGGGGACGAGCTCTGACATCCTCCCAAGGTCCAGGGGGCCCCATCTCCCCCTGCCCTCAGCCGTGTGCCCATGTGTGCCATGACCCTCAGCCATGTGCCATGACCCTCAGCCGTGTGCCATGACCCTCAGCCATGTGCCATGACCCTCAGCCGTGTGCCATGACCCTCAGCCGTGTGCCCACGTGTGCCATGACCCTCAGCCGTGTGCCATGACCCTCAGCCATGTGTGCCATGACCCTCAGCCGTGTGCCCACGTGTGCCATGACCCTCAGCCATGTGCCATGACCCTCAGCTGTGTGCCATGACCCTCAGCTGTGTGCCATGACCCTCAGCTGTGTGCCCATGTGTGCCATGACCCTCAGCCGTGTGCCATGACCCTCAGCCGTGTGCCCATGTGTGCCATGACCCTCAGCCATGTGTGCCCACGTGTGCCATGACCCTCAGTCATGTGTGCCCATGTGTGCCATGACCCTCAGCCGTGTGCCCACATGTGCCATGACCCTCAGCTGTGTGCCCACGTGTGCCATGACCCTCAGCTGTGTCCCCACATGTGCCATGACCCTCAGCTGTGTGCCATGACCCTCAGCCATGTGCCCACGTGTGCCATGCCCACGCTGCAGCTCCCAGGACCTGCCCTGGGCAGGCACTCAGAAATGTGCCCAAGGATCACGCCGGTTCCCATTTTGTGTCCCCAGGCATTCTAAGGCAAAAACTCCCCAGGCACTTATTGTGTGTTAATGTATTTATCCATCCAGGTGTGTGGCTTCTGACATGCCCTCGAGCAATTCCAGATTGCAGCACCAGTCCTGCTACCCAGGGCCAGCCTGGTAAGTGCCAGCTGGGCATGTTCAGCTGAACCAGGCAAAGCTCCAGCCTCAGACCTTGGCCTCCCTCACAACATCAATAGTGTGTATTTCATGCTAGTACCTGCCATATGTTATTTGTATTTATTTATTAAGTAAACATGTCTCTTCTACAAGCTGTTCACAAGTAATTCCGGGCACCTTGAGGCTGTCCTGGTGAGGATGGGGCAGTGATGGGTGTGAGGGTGCAGTGTACAACAGCAAGGGGCTGCACAAGGGAGGCAGAACATCACGCCCATTCCCAGAGGGGATCCTCCCACTGCCTCGTGTCTGGTTAAATGGGGCTCTAAAAACACCACTGGGGTCCCTCTGTGGCTCCCAAACCCTGTGAAGCTGTTTCTCCACTGCTGGCACAATGCACATCTCCCAGGCAGCTCGAGGGCAGCTCAAGAGCAGCTGAGAACATCACCAGAACTGCCATGCTCCACCCAGAGCATCCACAGCTCCTCTGCAAAACCTGTGCCAGGGCTGAGAACATCACCAGAACTGCCATGCTCCACTCAGAGCATCCACAGCTCCTCTGCAGAACCTGTGCCAGGGCTGAGAACATCACCAGAACTGCCATGCTCCACCCAGAGCATCCACAGCTCCTCTGCAGAACCTGTGCCAGGGCTGAGAGCATCACCAGAACTGCCATGCTCCACCCAGAGCATCCACAGCTCCTCTGCAGAACCTGTGCCAGGGCCTCACCACCCCCACGGCGTAGAATTTATCTCTAATATCAAATTGAATCTACCATCCTTCATCTTAAAGCATTTCCCCCTTGTCCTATCCTGCCATCAAGGACAGGGACAAGACACAAGAACTCCCTGCTCCCAGCAAACCCGGGATCAGCCATCCCACATGGAGGAAGGAATACAAGGCACTCTGCCTTGCATATTTCTGCTGCAGCAATTACCACTAATTACTGCACTCCCAAACTTCTGCATTTGCTGGCTCCCAAGCCTTGTCCCCAGCACTGGTGGCAGCTGTGTGATGCTGCGCTCCCAGGCACACAGGGAATAGCTGGGAAGGAGCGTGTGCCAGGCCCTTGCACCTTCCCCATGGCCCTTCAGAGCTGCATCCCAAGGAAACAGAGGGGAAAGGTGGATTCTGCAAATCCTGCAGGTCCCAGCTGCTCCTCATGGCCAAGAGAGGGACCCAACCACTGCCCAGCATGATATTCCCATGGCAAGCACAAAGCTGGGCAAGACAGGGGGATGTGGACAGCCAACACCCACACTCTTCTTAAACACAGTGTTCACCTTCCCTGTGAGAGGCTGGGCTGTCACTCAAGTCATAAAGTGAATTAATGCATGAGCAGGAGATGCAGGTTTCTAATTAAGCTGGGAAGTTGGACCGTGTAATGCTGGATTTAGCTGTGCTGTCTTGCAACACCTCATTAACCCAGGGCGCTCTCTCGTTAGGCTTCTGCTGCTCCCAAACCACCCCCGCAGGTACGGCTTGACACCCAGCTGGGGAAAAATGTCAACACCTGGGCAGAAAAATAATCCCTGGGGAAGCTGCAGTAATTGCTTCAGACAGATGGACAAGCCAGCATTGCCCAGAGAAACCACGCTCACCTCAGGGCGTTCGTCCTTAGGGTGAGAGGCAAAAAAAAGGAGAATTATAAGATTTAATAAAATCATTACACGTGAATATCTTTCCCGGGAAGTGCTGGGAGCCCGAGTGTGCAGGGAATAAAGAGAATAAATGCAGTGAGCGCGGCAGCCGGCGGGGCCGGCACTCGGAGCCCTCCGGGATGCCCGGGAGGTGGCGGTGCGGCCGCGCCGGAGCTCGGGCAGCGGGGGGAACCGGGCATCCCCCGGAGCCGCCGCTGCCATCAACATCTGGATCAGCATCTGGAGCACGAACGGAGCTCCGGGAGCTGCGCCGGGCCGGGGCTGCGGGACCCCCGGGGGAGCAGGAGGGGTACAGCGGGGTCAGGCTCCCCGCATCACCGCCCATCCCGCAGAGCGGCTTCTCCTTCCTCCTCCTCTCACCCTCCTCAGCCCATGAGACAGCAGCGCTCGGCACCGGCCCCAGCAGCCAAAGCAGCGAGAGAACCGTCTGGTATTGAAGTGTGGGAGCTGATGGCAGTCCAAGCAAAAGGAGAGGTTGGGTTTCTGCTGTTTCCTGTGGTTGGCATTTTGGAAAGGCTGCCGGAGGACACACACGGCTCGGGACGGGGCTCCGGGACACAGCTCCGGCCACCCCGAGCTCCGGCCGCATCGTCCCCTCGAGGAGCCCCAGGCTGGTCCCTGGCCATGCTCACCAGCCCTCCCTGGCACTGGGGTGTCCCCCCTCCCCCGGCACCCTCCCCTGCACCCCCGAGCTAATCCCGAACCATTTCGGGATGTCCTGACCGAGAGAAGCTCTGGGGACAGCAAATCAATTCCCCCTCGTGCCCTGACTCCGTTTCCAGAGCCAGGATCTGAAGAATTCCCGAGGTGAGGAGGGAGCTGGGGTCAACCCCTGTCGGGAGCAGCAGAACAGTGCAAATCTGCTGGTTAAAGAGCGATTTCCATGAGGAAGATGCCGTTGGGAGGAATGGAGGGATTTGGCGGAGCAAAGCCAGCCAAACCTCTGCCTCGCACGGTTCCTGCAGCTCGGGCTCTCTCTCAGCACGTGCAGCGATTTGTTCTGGCTAGCGAGGCCGGCTTGTGGCAAGTGCTAATCCCAGCCCCGGGGTCGAGCCCCTCAGGAGAGGCAGCCCTGGCTCCTCCCGAGACACCGAGCATCCAAGAGCAGCAGCTTTGTGTAATCCCCGCACAAAGAGGTGGTCACTGCTAATGGGTTTACCTGCTTAATTCTCCCCGGCCCTTCCTGGCTCTCAGGGTTTTCCCTTCCCCACTGGCTCGGTGCTACAGGAAACTCTGCTTCCCACATTAAGCAGATTGTCTGCAGCAGGACAGGCAAACGCATTTATCCTGCTGAATTCCCGAGCTGTGACACGGCGGCGTTTCCAGGATATGAATCCTCTGTCACTCACATCCTTCCCTGCCCTGTTTCCTGAGCCATGACACATCCATCAATTTATCACCCGAGGCACAGAGCATCTTCAACCCCTCTGGCTCCCAAAGCACTTCCCCTGGGACCATCTGCTGTCACCCCCAGCTGCCCAGAGGAGCCCTGATGCTCGTGGTGACCACCAAAACATCTCCCAGCCCATTGCCAGAGCTCATCCCTGCCCCACATCACAGGGTCCTGGTGGTGGGCACGCTTGGGACAAGCTCAAACACCCCCTCACTAGCCCAAATTCCCTGCTTTCTGCAGAAATTATCCCAATGTGGGTTTCCTCTTCTTGCAGGAGAGAAGGTGGGAAGGACATTCACACCCACATGTGCCAAAAGAGCCAACCTCTGCAACCTGCCTCCATTGAAAATGGTTTCTGGGCTCAGACTAACAAATGTTGGCCTAATCTGGGGAGGAAGGGCTCTACCACAGCCCTGCTGGGCAGGACACCGGGCAGGAAAATCATTTCCAGGCACAGCCATAGGAGTTACAGGTTGATAACTCAGGCTGCAAGGTTTGTGATCCTTAGAGAACAACTCAAGCTCAGGCCCAAGCCCTGCTCTCCAAGGACAGCCCCAGCTTTCCAAAGCAGATCCAAGCACAACTCAAAGCCATCGGAATCCAATTGTTGCTCACTCAAGCAGATCCCCCTTGTCACTGAGCACGGAAATTCAATATATGGGAAGAATTTGCAACAAAAAATGAAATTCTGTTTATTTTCTTAGCAGGAGTTTGGCATAAACCCTTCACTTTTGGAAAGACAAGTCAGTAACTCTGTCACTTCTTTTTTTAGCCTCCTTTAATTACTTTTCTAACCTAAATGAGAACCAAAAGAAGGCTTGGGGCACTATCACAGCATGGCTGGCCAGATGTACCCTGGCCAAAAACATGATTCCAAAATGAGACACTGCATAATGAATTACAACTAAAACACTGTTTTACCAATTTTCCTCAGAATCTCAACAGGTTTTCCCCAATACAAAAAAAATAAATAAATAAATAAATAAAAAAAAATAATTGTATTTTTTTCTAACTGAACAACCAGTGTGAGAAAGAGCTAGGCATCCATGAGGATGTCAGTGGTCATTGAGGATGTTTTCTGTCCAAAGGAGAAGGTGAGAGGACACTGTGTGTTGGCTTTAGCTCTACCAGCGCCGTGAGGAAAGCCTCAGCCCACACTGGGGGAACTCAGCTGGGGAACAACTCAGCTCGTGCACACAGATGAGAGTCTCCACCAAAGAGCAGAGAGGTCCCCACAGCTCCTGAACAGCCCCTGCTCCCCCAGCCTGCCCTGGGCTGGGCTTCTGGAGCAGATCTTCCTCCCTCCTAACGTTTGGGACACTTTAGTTCATTCTGTGCCCAAGGGATGCAGAGCAGCTCCATGGACTGTCCTGCTCCCCCAGCCAGGAGTGTCTCCATTCTGTTCCTCCAAATTCTTCAAAACCACCTCTTCTCCTTCCTCACTGAAATGCAGGATTAGACCTCATTTTTTTTTTAAGAAAAATCCTTTTTCTGGTGTCCCTCAGTGCTCTCTCAGGTGCTGCCCACATTCCCAGGTCCTGCTCCCACCCTGCTCTGCCCAGCCCAGCTCTCCTGCCTCTGTAACCAGAAATTACACCCCACACAAGAGTTAAACCAGCCTGGAGAGCTGCTTCTGCCCCACTTTGCTGCCTGAACAGCGTCCAAAAGCAATTCCACAGCACAATAACCCCGGTCAGGAGCACTGAGGGTCCGCAGGGACAGACAGACAGACAGACAGACAGCAGCAGCACCGGCTGCCCCATTCTCTCCAGGATTTTCCCCCAAGGCCACTTCCATTCACAAGCACAAATTGTTTTTTTTCCCAAGCTGCCAGAGCTGAAGCCCCAGCCTGGGCTCTGCCCCTCGCAGGCTGTGCCTGGCCCTGTCCCCACCCCATCCTTGTCCCCTCAGGGACCCCAAGGAGGCCAACACAAACTGCCACCAGGGCTCAGGGCAGAACAAATCTGCAAATAACTGCTGAAAAGAAGAAGAAAAGAAGAAATAAAAGGACCCAGAGGAAGGAATCTGCTCGGGGAACAGCTCCATCTGGGCTTGGCACCGGGAGCATTCCCATCACCGCTGAAGGGACGATGGGTTCTGGCCAGAGACGGAGCTGCTGGCCACGACCCCGCAGGGATTCGGCCAGTTCAAACACTGAGGCTGCAGGAATCCTCTGCTCAAACGGGGGCCACACAGCCAGGGATTCCTGAAAAAACAAAATATGTGGGTGCTTGCCTGGCTCCCTTGCCCTGGCCAGGCTGGGAAGGGTCCCCAGCAGCAGGAGCTGGGGGCTGTGAGCAGCATCACCCCAGGTCTCTGTCCCACAAAGTCATCGCTTCCTGCCTGTGCTTTATTTACCCCACCTGTTTATTTTCTATACAGTTTGTCCTGAAAGATGGCAGTTTAGGCTTTGGAGGCTTTCCTATTCACTGGGGTAAACCCCCACATGTGGGATGACAAAGAGATGGAATCAGCCAGTGCTGATTCTCTGCCATCTCCAAAGAGGCTCTGTGGGCTTTGGGGGTTTTGTTTCTTGGCCTTTTTTTTTTCCCTTTTTTTTTCCCCTTTTTTTTCCAACTGAACTTGTGCTTTTAACACTTCCTAGCTTAAACATTTTCAAAAGTCAGAAATAAGAAAGAATGAAGCTCTGCTGAGATCTACTTTTCCAGGTTGTAATGAAAAAAAAAAAAAGAATAAAAAGAATAAAAGAATAGAAGAATCTCTCAGGATGCCAGAGATGATTGCTGGGATGTGCCAATGGAGCAGTGACCACAGGTCCTGTTCTGGGGGTGTAACAGTGCTCCCCCACCTCACCAGGACCTTAATTCTGGGCCTTTTGGACCAGAGCTTTTCTGTGAGGATGACAGCAGGATGCTCAGCCCCAGTTGGAGCAGTGCCATGACCATCCCCCAGCCCAAGGATCAAGAATGAGAATTAAAAGAAAGAAAGAAAAAAAAAAAAAAACCTCTTTGAAATCAGCTTTAAGTAAACAAAAAAATTGATCTCACAAGCTTCAGTAACCACAAGCATAAATTTGGGGTTGGCTGGGCTCTGTTTTGCTTGGGTTCTTGTGCATCACATATGAAGCCTATTTTAGGATGATTTGCTTGAGTGGTTCAGCACATCACCAGGGCCAGCATGCCCTGCACAGTGCCCCAGGAGCCACTGCTGTGCCCACGGCCTCGGGGAGGGGACAGCCAGAGCTGGTCTGGAGGGCAAACCAAGCCCCTCATCCCTTGGGCTCCTACTGCCACGGGCGAGCTCTGGCACGAGTCCTCCCGCTCAGCTCCTGCTGCTGCTGGCCATTCTCAGCCCCACTGAGCCTGTTTCCATCCACAGGAGCCCCTGGATGCCTGTCCTTGCCCCAGGCCAGGCAGCTGTGGCAGCTGTCACCTCCCCACGTGCAGGGATGGAGGCACAGCACGACCAGAGATCTCCCACAGCTCCCACCACGCGAGCTTGGCCCCAGCAGAGGGAAAGCAGAGCCCAGCCTGAGGAGTGGCAGGAGAAACACAAAGCTGCACAGAGAACATCTCACCACAGCCTTCTGGAGAGATAAGGGCCTGGGGACAGCGGTCCTTGGCAGGAGCTCCCAGGCAGAGGGAAGGCAAGGAACCTCTGAGAGCCTGGCCTTGGACATTCCTCTGCTTCCCAAAGCCTTCCATCCTCACCAGCAGCAGCTGCTGCCTGCCCCGAGCTCCCTCAGCACTGCCAGGCTCGGGACACTGCCATGGCCAAAAGTCTCTCCTTCCCTACCTGCTGGCAAGGCAGGAGCAGGGAGACAGAGCTGACATCATCCTCACAGGAGAGAGGAGGCCAGGCTTGGCTGGGAGCAGGACCCCAGGTAATGGGGTGAGGGGAGCAGGACCCCAGGTAATGGGGTGAGGGGAGAAGGATCACAGGTAATGGGATGAGGGGAGCAGGATCCCCAGGTAATGGGGTGAGGGGAGAAGGATCCCCAGGTAATGGGGTGAGGGGAACAGGATCCCCAGGTAATGGGGTGAAGGGAACAGGATCACAGGTAATGGGGTGAGGGGAACAGGATCCCAGGTAATGGGGTGAGGGGAGCAGGACCCCAGGTAATGGGGTGAGGGGAACAGGATCCCAGGTAATGGGGTGAGGGGAGAAGGGCCCCAGGTAATGGGGTGAAGGGAGCAGGATCCCCAGGTAATGGGGTGAGGGGAGCAGGATCCCCAGGTAATGGGGTGAGGGGAGCAGGACCCCAGGTAATGGGGTGAGGGGAGAAGGATCACAGGTAATGGGGTGAGGGGAACAGGATCACAGGTAATGGGGCAAGGGGAACAGGATCCCAGGTAATGGGGTGAGGGGAAAAGGACCCCCAGGTAATGGGGTGAGGGGAGCAGGACCCCAGGTAATGGGGTGAGGGGAGCAGGACCCCAGGTAATGGGGTGAAGGGAGAAGGATCCCAGGTAATGGGGTGAGGGGAACAGGACCCCAGGTAATGGGGTGAGGGGAACAGGATCCCAGGTAATGGGGTGAGGGGAGCAGGATCCCCAGGTAATGGGGTGAGGGGAACAGGATCCCCAGGTAATGGGGTGAGGGGAACAGGACCCCAGGTAATGGGGTGAGGAGAGAAGGGCCCCAGGTAATGGGGTGAAGGGAGCAGGATCACAGGTAATGGGGTGAGGGGAACAGGATCACAGGTAATGGGGTGAGGGGAGAAGGGCCCCAGGTAATGAGGTGAGGGGAGAAGGATCCCCAGGTAATGGGGTGAAGGGAACAGGATCACAGGTAATGGGGTGAGGGGAACAGGATCCCCAGGTAACGGGGGACAAGCTCGGAGCTCTGGGGTGGATGGAGCCCGGTGCAGAAGCACGAGTCCAGCCCAGAACAGCGCAGGCTGCTGTGAAATTCAAGCATGAGCTGCTAGGGCTGCCACATCAGTGCTGAGGCTGGAGGCCACACACTGCTGGAGCTGTACCTACCCTGACAAAAGCAGCACATCAAACTCACACCTACAGAACACTGGCAGCTCATCCCCAAGTGATTTGCATTTAAAGAATGGCTGCTGTTATCCTCCAAAACTCTCTGGTTAAAATCTCTGTCTGACTGGCATGACTGCAGGTTGGCTGCATTTATTCATTCACTAGGAGTGAACTGTTCAGTTTTCCAGAATCCCGACCCAGAATCGCTCCCCACTGAGATGAACAGGACGTGCTTTTAGTGGTTTAGCAACTGTGCATCCTGTGTGTCCTCCCTGACAGCCACGAGCCCCACAGCAGCTCCCTCACACTGCTTCAAGCACATCTGCACTTTTGTAGTAATTCAATATAAATTCATATTTATGTCGAGTCCAGGAGCTGGGCTCAATGATCCCTGTGGGTCCCTTCCAACACAGGATATTCCGTGATTCTGTGATATATTCCGTGATTCTGTGATATATTTGTCATGTGTTCAGGAAGGCTGACTTTTCAAAGTCTTGCAGGGCTTGGAACAAGCAATGATTATAATCAGGAAAAGAGCAGAGTGAGACATCTCCCATCTTTTTATGGAATAAAAGTCCCATTTCTATCATTATAGGGATAGATCTGGTATTAAACTCCAGCTACCTGGATACAGAAAAAAAAAATCAGGATTCTACAAAGAAAATTCCATACTGTTGTTGTCATATTTTAACATTTCAAGACAGGCAGGAAAGGTATTTCTCACCTATCACAGGAAATCATCTGGAATTTCTGTGGGAAATTTCCAGACCTGCTGAAGCACACAGAGGAAATCAGCTGGAGACACCAGGGCCAGGGCAGCACCTCACCTCACTCACCAAAGACAGCTCAGGTGCGAGCATCACCTTGCACAGAACCTGCATCTTTTCCCCCCACAGCAGCAACTCCAACCCCTGTGTGGCTTTTGTGCATGTCTGGATGGAAAGAATAATTCCAATTATCCATTAGCTGTGATTATTTGGCATTAGTGAGGTTCTGTGTTTTGCTGCTGGTGTTTAAAACCTGCCATGGTCGGCTGAGGAAGCCTGAGGATGGCCCAGGAGGTTTCTTAAGTGTGGTTTCTATCAAGATATTTAACTTTTCAATAATTTTTTTATGCTTTTGCCAATTTTATTCAAACCTAATAGATCTTAATCTCTCTACCAGCAGCATCTGCACTGCTGTGAGGGAGCAGCATCTCCGTGAGCAGATGTGAGGGGGCACAAGGGACAAAGCCCCTGTCCCCAGGGCTTGTCCTCCCTGGTCACAGCAGCCTGCAATGTCCTACTCCAGAGCACAGGAGCTTTAACCACCTGCTGCCAGCAGGGAAGGACAATGACAGGGAGAAAAGGCAGATTTTATTGTGTCTGGAGAGCTGCAGCTCTGTGAAGCTCAAGTATTTAAATAGACAAGAATCTTTTGTCCAGGAAACTGAGCACTAATAATAACATTTCCTCCCACAAAGGTTTCTTCCCAGCTGCTTTCCACGGTCTCTGCCTCCTCCTGTTCTCTGGCTCTGTCCCAGAGCTTGTCACCCCCCTTTCCCCTCTCAGGCTACAGAACACCCCACGGTTTTCCAGGCTGCCTTCACTCCACGCCCAAGCTTTCCCTCCTCCACCAAACATCCGGATTTTCTATTTGATTCCTGCTCTGTTTTCTCCTCCAGGCTGCCTTGGCAAGCACACAGCAGAAAGAGGAAGCCTCTCCTCTGGTTCTGGTGCCTGGAGCCATGGCACATCCCAGTTCCCCATCCTTACTGGGAGAGCCTGGTCCTGCCCATGCAGACATCCTGCTCAGAGAGCACAGGACACCAGCACAGAGCCCCCACCAGCATTTCCCCAAATGCCCACAGCTTCCCAAAGCTCTGGGAGAATTTTACGAGGGATGAAAGAGGCCACAGCCCAACATTCCATCTGCTCATCAACTTCCCAAAGCCTGGCCAGAGCATGGAGGTGCTCCAGCTCTCCAACCAGCTACAAATTATTGAATTATTCATTCATTTCCTATGGGCACACTTCCCAAGTCAGCCCTAAAGAAAATCCACCCCAGGACACCAGTCCTGTGTGTGGGTGTGGGGATCCACTGCTGTGCCAGCAGAAAGACACCCGGGGTAGCCGGGTACCTCGTCGAGGGAACACAGGGAATTTCCTGGAGCAACGACCAAGCCCTAATTTGTTCCTGCCAGCACAGAACAATGTGCTGAGCAGCCATCCTCTGGAGAGCAGAGCTGTGGTTCCCATCCTCCCCTCTGGAATGACATCCCTGTCCCCAAGGTTTGGGTTAAACAGCAGCCCCAGGAGCTGGGGGTCCCCTGGGAAAGGAGCCAGCCCTGCAGCCCCTTGATGGGACAAAGTGACGTGAAAAAAAGATTGGGTGGTCAGAAATGAGATCTTTTGGAAATCAAGTCTTACCTGGAGGAAATGTAGGGCTGAGGGAGCTGTGTCTGGGGTGGGAATGAGGGTTAGAGCAGGGGGTTGTGGCTGCTCAGAGATCTCTGCTCAAATCCTCAATATCCTGCTGCTGTTGGGGGAGCAGAGAGTCTCAGCAGAACCACAGCTTTACAAGGTGACAAACCTGAAATCCAAAGTGCTGGGTAACAAGAGGAGTAGAAAGAAATGAGTGAAAATAAAGGGGTTTAATGAAAACGTGCCTTGTTTCCATTTTAAAGAAGGAGAAGAGGCAGAACAATTCTTATCCATAGCTTTACATATTTATTGGAATTAATTTAAGAACAGAAAATTCACAGATAGAAAAAATATCGTTCAATCATGACTGAAGTGTCCTGACAGCATCGGTGCAAAATCTTTGTTGGTTCTAGTAAAATAAATTGGATTTAATTGGTTGGTTTGATCTCTAGAGTTCAACAGGTTCACAATCCTACCCTGCACCCTGAAGCCAGCCTCAGAGCAGAGGATGGGTGTGGAGTCAGGAAAGCTGCAAGATACTAACAAAAATATCGAAATTAGGGTCCAGGTTTCCATACACAAAACCCTAAAGAAGCTGGATCCCAAGTGCCAGTTTTTAATTAAATACCAGCTTGGAATATTATAAAAATCCAGGAAGTAACATGTAATTATGCATCTACAAAGCTGATGACTCAAATTATTCTATTGATTTGAAATACAGTGTGCCCAAATGCATTTTACATATGTAATAAACTTGTTAGCTTAATAAATATGTGGAGACAACATTGAAGTCTGTGTCTGATTTTAGAAACAAGTGGCTAAATCCCTGACCCATTCATCTGCATGAGTAAAGTGAAACAAAGGCTTCACTCCTTTTATTTTATTTTATTCTTACAGAAGTAATGATTTA